>NC_079155.1:9701742-10004772 GCF_947563725.1 Argiope bruennichi
CTTAGAACCTTATTCCTCTTTATTCCTCTTAGAACCTTAGAAATTCAACTAGTTAATGACAATGCGTCCAAGGATATCTTCATGAAGTAGTCCTTATTTGTAGTGTAATTTTTTTTCCTATTAAAAGATTATTTTTCTAAAATACGTATTCCTTGAACTAGAAAAATTATTCTTTGAATAATAAATTTTCGACCTTAATCATATTGGAAGTTGTTTTATTTATGGAAAAAGAAATATATTTTCTAAGATGTATTTCTAATGATGTAAAAAAAATTAATGTAACTTTAAAACTTTAGAAAGAATTTTATGCGAGTCATCTTAAGAAACTATATAAATAAATAGGAATAATTTGCTTTTTAGTTTAATATGAGAGAGGAAAAGACGGTCGTAGCTTTATTATGTTAAAACCATCTATTTATTTTACTTGCGATATATCACATTTCCTAATACGATTTCTGACATGAAAAATTACGATTTAATTCCTTCAGTTTGTTTTATTTGTTTTCCGTTTCAAAACATTTTGCATTCTCTGATACAAAGAACACATAGAGGAATTTTGGAAATTGTAGGAAAATGTAGCCTCGAAAATTTAATAATCCTCCATATTCAGGTAAAAAAACCCACTTTAGAACGATACTTTTCAACTCCTCAATGAAATAATATACTCTCTGATATTCATAGAAGCGCTCTGTTATTGACAAATTTAGTTAAAACTTTGGATTTTTGATATCTTTCTGTTCAAAACGAGGAAATTTATAAAAGTTACAAATATATATATAAAAAAAAAAACTAAGAATTGTATAATCTTTCTCGTTTTCAATGACTTTTAGAATCGCCTTGTTTAATATTAGAAGTCAATAAAAATGAGTTAAAATCATCAAAGACATTTTAGATAAACTAGAAATAATTAAGTATAATGTAGGTATGGATTTTTAAAAAAAAGTAAAGGACAGCATTCAGCGTAAATCGACAAAGTGTCCGAATTTTTTTCTTCTATGACATTAAATGATACCAATATTAAATAAAATGACGTTCTCCCAAATAAATAATGAACATTCAATGTTGTGTATCTATCATCATTCTGATAAGCAATTAAAATATTGAAACGTCATAACAGACTCATCAAATTTTAAAAACAGCACGTATTCCAATGAAAATCTTCAGCATTTGTCCAATAAATTTTATATTCTGCTTGTCTTACAATATATATATATTGCAGAAACTACCCCTCATTTCTGGTAATAATCTTCTTAAATAAGTGTTTCAGTTATCAGAAAAAAATTTGCCTCTAATTTGAAAAATTGAAAGTCCTTAAAATACAGAATGCAACATAATCCGAAAAATTGGAAAATCATGTTTTGCGCTGAAATAAGTAGCATTAATTGACTAACAACATTCTTTTAACTTGCATTAATGTTATTTTTTATAATCGAAAGGATTTATGTTTTAAAACAAATTTAATGACTGAATTTGTTATAGAAAATCCCTTCTGAATGTTTGAAAGATTCATTATATTTACAGAATACTCTTTAGAGTTTTAATACTCAGCAATAAGTGCGGATGGATTACAACGTTAATTACAAAAAAATATTGGAGTTGTAAAAAATGGGGGCGTTTCCATTATTTTCGAGTTTGCATTTGTAATTCCTCTCCAGAATAAATACTAAATGATAATAAAATATTTTATTATTATTGTTAAGCAAAATAAATATTATAGGTATATAAAATTCATGATTACAAAAACTAAACATTTAAGCGAAAAATTTGTATTAGTACAGATTTTGAAGAAAAATGTTACGATTTCAAACACTTTATGGAATCTTCGAAGTTTTTTTTTAATATATATATATATATATATATATATATATATATATATATATATATATATATATATATATATATATATATATATATATATATATATATATATATATATATATATATATATATATATATATATATATATATATATATATATATATATATATTCTAAACATGATATCATTTCGAAATTTTCTGATTATGTTTTAATAATAAAAATGTTTTATTATTTTTATTGAAAATTGCTAGTTTGTTAAACATGATTTCATTTAAATAAAACTGTATTCATTCTTTCTATCTTTTTTTAAATTGATTTTTGCTAATTTCGGCAAATTTCTTAGACTTAAATGCAATTAAAACATTTTATGACATGTTCTTATTAAATAGCTCTTAATGTCATATTATATATTTAACGTTATGGAATATAGACAGCACTTTTTTGCTGTTGCTTCTTTGATACTATCATTTCTTTTAATAAAGTATCAAATTTTGAGAGTTATGAAAGTCATGTAAGTAGTTGAATTAAAAATTAAGCGAAATATCGATATCTATGTAAGAACATATATATGAATGCTATTCACTTGTCATAAAAACTGAATTTATTCCCAAGTGAATATCTTAAAAAAAGATCAAAATTAGAAAGAAATTCATATCTCTGTCTTCAATTTAGTAAAATGGGAACATTTTAGCTTAATTCATCAGTTTTATCTCTATTTGGCTAGACTATTTTAGGCAGAAGTTGCATTCCCTGCGTAATTTTTTTTTACATCCTGGAATTTACAAAAAGAAAAATAATGATATAATATATTATATGCCTATATTATGTACTTTATTATATTATAAGGATAAAATGATTATTCATTTTATCATGCTTGTTTAATGAATGCTATTTTCCAGTCGATTTTAAATTATATTTCTAATTTCATGAAACTATCCCAAAGTAATACAAAATACGAAATATATATTCCTTAAATTTCGTTAAACCTACAAATTTTTTAGAACATAAATTATCTACAACTTTGGAAGGAGTAATTAATTATTTTTTAATTCATTTTTTTACACCGTGAATGTCGATTTAACAATTAAACAGCCTCAACAGCGAAAGAAAAATTAGTATCTATTGCATCAGGTATTCTGTAATGAAAAATTAAAAATTATTTCACTGAAAATTCCTTACTATGTGAGTGTTTTTATCATCACATCCCTCTTTAAATGGATTTTATGCGAAAACTTGCACCAAAGTTATTGAATAAAAAATTCAGAAAAAAATAATTTCTAACTAATTAAAACTCTAGAAGGAATTACGCACGGATTCTAGAATTTTTAAGCCAGTAGTATGGCCCTTTGAGAGGTTTGAAATTTTTTGTTTTTGTCGCACGCGTATTGCAGTTTACAGTTCGTATCGGAGCTTGAAAACGACAATGAATTTTAAAACAAAAAAAATATATATAGTAGACTTTCTATCCTTATTTATAAGATGAAATTATTTGCTCCTTATGTTGTAAGGAAATCTTTTGAAAACTCTTTGAGGTATTTCAAATGTTTCTAAATTTAAAACTGAAGCAAATTAGTATCAGTATTAGTTTAGCTAAACCTTTTGTATCCTTGCTTTCTGATATGCACAGGGATTTCCGGTTGCTTTTACTGTTTTATATTATCTTATTAATTTTAGCATTAAAGCACTTTATCATATTGCAATTTTTGATAAGTACTTATAAAATATATGACATGTTATTAATTTTAAAAATATAACCTAATAAAATGCAATTAAAATTATAAGACAATAAAATTTTTGCTATTTGTTTTGTATCAGTAAAATGGAATCATATTAAATTGATGCAAAATGTATTTATGACGCAGTAAATTCTCTGCAAGAACATAAGAACTTTGCGACATATTAATGAAAAACTTCTACTGAAGCAATAGATGGCGATTATTAATAGGAATAGAACCAGGAAATTTGTTATGCATAGAAAAGAGAATCAAAAAAATCTAAACAGATTTAACTGTCTTTCTGTGAAAGGTTTAGAAACCTTTTGGATGCCAGTTTCTCCCGAAATTCTCTTGTTAATGTGATTACAAATCAGTTTTTTTCTCTGTTTATGTATACAAATATGTAAATGTGTATTAGATGATGATGGAAATTCTAGGTATCTCTAACATCACATTTATTTTAAATAGTTTCTAAAAATTTTTGAGAGTCATGCAATCAAAAACGTATATATTTGATAACTGAACACAATTATGGAACATCATGCCATGCATTTATATCTGTATTAAACGATTTTCTTAGTTTTTAATACCGAAAGCTTTTATTTTATTTCCCAATAGTATATTTTTTATTCATCAAATCAGCAAAATGTTTCCTTGAACCATATTATTAATATCTAGAATAGTCAACTTTACATTATAGTTTAAACTTGCAGCGGTAAACTGAAATTGAGCTTTAAAGAGTTTTTAAAATCCAATGATTATTCCCATGAAAAGTGGCTGAATAATTGTTAATCTTAACAGGAAATTTTAATTGTGTGTCCAGCTTTGCAATTTTGAATTTTGTAATAAAGATATGTATTGCCAAATATATTTTCGAGTTTTGAACGCAGGAAAAATGTTTGTTATACAGCTAAATTTTGAAGCAGTTATAGCGATAGCATTTTCTTTGGAAATTTATAGAAAACTGCTCTATAATTAATGGATTGGTAGTGTTTATAAATATTTAAAAGTATTTTACTGCTAAATACAACAGAATACAAAATGAAGCGTGGGGCGTAATATGTTTCATTGCATTATCATATTAAATTATGTCGTTATTTCGACTAAAATATGTTATTGTTAGTACTTTGAGTATATATTTAAATTCAAATTTTGATATCCAATCATTTTGAAAAGTTAAATTATGAAATTTAGAAATATATATTTTATTTACCACAGTATTCACGATTTTTTTTTTTATCAAAAAGAGTTTGCATCATATTTAAATAATAAATTTTACATAATTTTCTACTAAAATACCACTATATTGATATAAAAATATTTTTAATATATATATCGTTTGTTTTTGCTCATTCTTAACTTTATAAATGAGTAGTGTTATGTATTTTTCCACATCCTTTAAACAGTATATAAAAATGTGAAAAAATGTAGATAAATATAAAAAATATCACACCACGTTTCTCTTCACAAATAAAAAATATTCATTGTAATCGATAACCATACATTTATAACCAAACTCTTATAAAATACCAACATTTTCTCTACAACAGATACTTACTCAATAACGCCTTTACATTTTTACACAGTCATAGATCTTTTTCTTCCTTTCTTTAAATTGGCCGAAAGAGCTAATATTAAAGGAATTGGATAATATTTCATTGCTAAATAGATTTTGTAGAATTAATTTAGAACTGGTAATTATTTATTATAATAAAATCAAAATATATAATGAATATAAAAAGCATGTTTAATCTAATTTCTTAAGTTAGAAAACGTTTTATTTTTTTTAAACCATGAGTACAGTGAAATGCTAAAGAAAAATTTTAAGAATCATTTCCTTTTCTGTAATAACAGAGATTATTCTTTGGTGCTTTATATGCAGCAGGAAAATGTTATGTTGCATTGTGTAAAATAAGAAAAACTGTAAATTATTTATTTGAAAGTTTATTTTCCCTTTAATACTTTCATAATTACTTTTTTCTGAAAAAATTCAGCCATTTAACTTTTTATTTAGCTTTTTGTATAAGAAACAAATAAAATTATTGTACAGCTAAAATTTTCAACAACAATGGAAATTTCTTTTCTTTCTTCGGACTGGATAACAAATAAAAAATGAATTAGATAATACTTGTTTTCTAAATAGTTTTTCAGAATTAGTTTAAAACTGATAATTATTTATTATAACAGATAAAAACACATCAAAATATATGATGAACATAAAAAATAGCTTTAATCTAATTTCTTAAACTAGAACTTTTTTTTACAATGGATATAATGCATCGTTGCAGATGAATTTTCAGAATAATATTTTTTTTTCTTTAATAACGGAGATAATTCTTTGAGGAATTATGTGCAGCAGGAGAATGTGATGTTGCATTGAGAAAAATAGGAAAAACTGTAAATAATTTACTTGAAAGTTTATTTTTCCTTAACACTTTCACAACTAGCTTTTTTCCCCGGAAAAAATTCTGCAATTCAACCTTTCATTTAACTTTTTGTATTAGATACAAATAGACTTCTACGACAGCCATGGGAGAGAGAGAGAAAAAACACAAGGAAATGTTATTAAACTCTCTCACTTTCTTTGAACTGACCCGTTCAATGCCTCACTTCTTCCCTCTTTACTCTGGAGACAAAAGACCTCAAAATCGATACTGCTTTTTAGATAGAGAGGGGGAAGTCTGACATTTCGATGAAGAAAAAAAAACTATAAACAATAGTTCTTCAACAGAAAGCCTGCCAATAAAAAGGACGAAAAAAATCGGATACACAATGGTATTCCGCCACGAAATTTCCGCTTTAAGTTTTCCAAATCGAAGCTGAGAATGAATGAAATGATATATATATTATTTAATATATACATATAAAGCTATCTTTGAAAGGAAAAAGCTATATCGATATATCGGAAAAGGACGAAAGGAAATGAGGAAAGAAAGGAAGTGACAAGGAGGAAACTGGAAGCAAAAGATACAGATAAAAGAAGTCCTCTCAATTTTCTGCTCGAATATGCACATTGTGACAAAATTTGCTTCTCAGCGATGCCTGTATATACGGATGCAGATAAAAGAATGAATGATACTGAATGTTTACATAAATTTGGATAAAATGATGTATTACTTTGATTTTCATACTGGAGTTATGTATTACTTTGATTTTATTTAATTTAATATTAATTTTCATTGCTTTAAAATTGACTGATAGTAAATCAAAAGTTTCTTTCATCTCTCTTTACCTATTCTAAATTGTGAAGAATTTTCTTTTTAACTTATATATTTGAAGCTAAGTATTCATGTATGGTGGATATCAAATATTCAGAAATGTAATAAAAAGGTTATAATAAGTAATTATTTTCAGTTATAATAAGTAAATAAATTTGTTGCATTGAATAGTTGAATTAAAGATGATAAACACGCGCATTACATATCAGTTTGTAATGAGTAACTAATTTAAAAATTGTACATACATTTCAATTTAATATTCTTGAGGATATTGAGATCGGAGAAATTCTTATTTTCATTGTTTTATAATTGATTGGAATAAATAAAAAAATTCTTTTATTTCTGTTTGCATATACAATATTCGTGCACATTACATAACAGTAAGTATTCAGTAACTAAATAAAAATAAATAAAAAAATAAAAAAATAATTAAAAAATAATAATTTAAAAAAAATAAATTAATAATAATTAAAAAAATAATTTTTTCAATATTTTCCAATAAGTTTAATGCACGTAGGTTGTTCCAAAATAATATTCAATAAAGCTAATATTTCTTCTCATTATCACACCACAAAATTTAGCTATGTAACTATTAAATTTCTTTAATAATTTCTTATTTTTAATTAAGCATGTTTCAATCATTACTTTATGGTTATCGATTTTATGTGGGTTGAAATTTTTACAGTTGAATATTAAAACAACTTAATAGAACTATCGTTCACAACCAACAAATAGTTACTATTTCCTAATAAATTGATTCCTGATTATTCCCGAAATTAAAATTATATGTGTGAGTGTACACATTCGGTGACTTATCAAAAGTTTCGACCAGTTTCTAGAAAATTCTTTTTTTTAATACAGAAAAGAACAAAAATAAAATTTAAAGCATTTAGGAAAATTATTTTATTGGTTTATGATTATAATGATAATGTAAAATAAAATATTAATAACAATATTATAGTATATTATTAAATAAAACGTTTAGGATTAATGAAGCAGCAAATTAAATAAGACAATTGCCTAATTTACAATGCATATTGCCTATTCTTATCTTCTAAAATATTGATTTACAATAATTTCCCCAAAATACAATAACTTTTTATTACGTTACATGTGTAAAAAAATATTAAAGATTAAGTGCTTTTAGACAAATTTTTCATATTCTGATAAATGGCACTAAAGATATGAACACTTTAGTTCGAAAAAAAACTAAACTTCAATATTAAATGAATATAAGAAATGAGTATCAAGTTCCTTGTCTTAATGCAACACACTTCGGAATTTTCATTGTTCTTAGTAAGTAATTTAAGCTTACCTATTTGTCCTCGCCATGTCTAACATAAAAATTGGTCTTGTTGAATTTTGACATCTCTATGCATTTCGTCGTTAAGTAAAAATTATTTTGATTATATTGAAGAAATAAATAAAGATTTTAAATTTGTAACCTCGTGTTGTTTACATGTGTTGAAAATGAGATTAGAAATAAACGCAAGCAAATGAGGTATGCATTTTTAAAACTTTTTACATGCTTCAACACTTAGGCTTTCCGAATTTTCTAACTTTTTAAACTCTGTAATGAATGCGAAAATTCTACGATTCCCTTAATGGTAATACATATAGGCATGAATTTAAATAATAAACAACCATATAATTTGCACCAATTCTTGTTATGTAATATGAATGAAAATGTATAAAATATCCAATACGATCAACAGAAAACAACTACTAGACCAGTAAAAAAACAGTTTAATGAAAGTGATTTTACGTGAAAACGTACGTATGAGCTACGTATGAAATTTACGTATTGAATATATATACTGAAATAAATCATTTATATATACATGTCGAATTTTCAAATGTAAATGTATCGAATCGAATTTTGAAATGTAATATATATATTTTTTAATTGTTCATAAATATTTTCTTTTCATGTATATAAATATATGCTGCGATTTAGGACAAAATATACAAACCTTAAACAGTTAAGAAATTCCTTATATAGAGAATGTAGTTATTTGTAATGTTTGATCTGAAAAAAGTTATAAAACATAATAATTTCTTATCATAAATTTAAAAGGCATTGAAAACCCCTTTTCAGATACTCTTATAGAAATTTGTTAAAAAATTGAAAATCAGTATATATTAAAAATGAAGTTATAATAATAATTATTATCTTGTTCATGACTATTTCAAAATCCATGCTTATCCTTATAAAAGATTTGCGGAGATTGAAGTACCCGTTTGTAGTTTCTAAGTCAAAAGACGAGATTTATTTTAAAGAATAAAATGCAAAAACCATAAAATATATTTCCAAAACGTGAGAAAAACTTGATTCATGAAATATGGTTCTATCTGTGAACAGCTCATAAATCACCATTTTTTTTAACTATTCATGGTTTGCATTCTTGAAATGGGAGGTTTTAATAGGAAATGCGTAACAGAGAAACTGACTTAGAATTTTTTTTTAAAGAACACATTTTCTTTATTTGATAATTTATCTCTTACAAAATTAAACGAGCTTTTATAGAATATTCTCAGACTTGAAGGCTTTACAGTTAAAATCAAACCACGGATTGAAACTGTAAGATTCTTGTCATAGGAAAAGCAATTTGTGGATTTTCCTCTGGGCTTTGTTTAAAAATAACATTACACGAGAAACGTTTGCTTTGTTTTTAAAAGAGCCAAATTGCCTCATAAAATATCATAAACTTGAAGAGAAGGAATGCGCTCTACCTCCAACTCAGAGATTGAACAATGTTGATTACATGAAGTTAACAAATTGTTCTAAACACATTTTAAAACATATTTAAAAGTTAGACTATTTACTAAAATGCATTTAGGATTCATGTCCATTACCTGTAATGAAAACAAAAATCTGAACAAAATAAGCGAAAAATAAATCATAGCTTATAGACGAAACAAATAATTCCATTGCTATTTTTAGTATTTTTCATATCAAAAGTGACAACTAGTTTTTGCTATAATTCAATAATATAGATCAAAACTTATCTTGAATATGAGCAGTATTCTTTGCATACAGATATAAACACTGATTATTTCTTGTATCTTAATATCAGTTCACTTGTAAAAAAAAAATCGCAAGAATGCTCATTCATTTAATTTTTATATCATATATTTTAGCTTGGTATTTAATCAACAAACAAAGATATCGTTAGCTTTTTGTTAACATAGAATCTATTCATGCTTTGCTTGGTTTTACACGCTCATGCGAGAAAATCTCAACTGCCCTGCGAAGCAAAATTTGTTTCAATAATACAAGGCGCTAGGCAAGGAAACGAAATTAACCACAACCTACGCTGACACCCTTATAAATTAACCGCAACCCCTAACCAATTTCTCACCGGGAAGACAGCCTAGACTCGGCGAAACCCTTTTCCCAGAAGCTAATAAATCAAACTCGGGCTCGAACTCAACGATTTAATTTCGGACTCGACTCTGTCCTACTCCTAAAGTTTGTGCTTGCCTTTTGCCGCTCTTAACACTTCCAGTTAAATTTGATGTATAGTCAGCCTCTTTTCTCTGTTATAAAGCGGCCTCCTCGAAACCCGTATTTCATAAAGTCGTGAGATCTTGTTAAGGAGCTTTCGCCTTTTCCATTGGGACGTTGGAGGAGGGAAATAAATAATACCCGCTAGTCCATTGGGATGTCACGCTTAAAATTTAAGTGTTGTTTTGCGGATGTATAGTCTCTTGAAACTGAGTATAAATGAAGCGCTGGCTAAATAAGGCGGCTACGGTAGATATATTTGCCATAACAGCTAATTAAACTCTGTAACTCTGTAACATTTTATTAAGACAAATTTTCTTTCAAAATCAATTCTATGTGACATTATATTTTGATTTTTTTAGAAACAAAATTTGATCTTGACCTAAATTAATAAATTACGCAATGTTCTTGGTTTATTTGTGTATATTAAAACATTTATCGAGTTAAAACGTCTTAAGCTATCATTTGATTATTTTGCCTATATAACTTAATGCATGAAGATGAATAGTTTTCAATTCAGCGCTTGATGCTGTAATATTCCATAAATATTTTTTATAATTAAATGTTGCCTTAAAATTCATTCATTTCTTATTTCCATTTATTATTAAATAATTATCAAAATATTTTCAATGATTTTTAAGTCATTGCGGAAAAAAAACATTTATTTCCAAAATAAAAACAAATGCAACCTAATGTACAGATATTTCAATTCACATAGAATATTTTCTTTGAAACCTCAGCGTTATCAGTGATTTATATATAAATAGTATTTCTTAATTCAAATAATATAAGGGATTTTGAATGCATTTGGTGCAGGTTTGTTGACTAAAATAATAATTTGCGGAGGTATTATTCTATTGTGCTTACAAATCCTGAGTAATAATGTAGAAACTGATTTCCAAAATAAACAGAATATGATTAAAAATTAAAACAAAGGTTTATCAAACAAAAATATTATTTAATAGTTATGAGGGCTACAATCAATTTTAGATAATTAAAACTTAATAAAATTACAAAAAATTGATTTATGACTATAAAATATATTTTTTAAGTTGAGATAAAAATTAATTAATTAATTAATTTTATCACTTTCTTGTATAACAGTGTTCTAAGGCTGTTTCCACTTAAAAAATATTAAAAATTTTAAATTTTATTTATTGCCTCAAAATTGAATGATTAACTAATACTTCTTCCGCACTATATGCTAGCAACGAAAATATGAATGTTTGTGATAAATTTAGCTTGGGAGTAATACAAAAAGAAAAATGAGAAAAAGTATTTACAAGCATTTAAAAGTAAAAATAAAAGTGAACATTTAGTTACGTTACACTAACACAGTTAACTATTTAGTTATAAAAGTATGTAAAAAGTAAGTATACAAGTAAAGCATTTAATAGAAATAAAAAGATGCAAAAATAAAATAGCCATACAAGTTAAAATTACATAATATAATTAATATAATAAAATACAGTAAAAATAATATAAAAACTCAATTACAGAAGGGTGTTTGATTGTTCATCTTAAAAGCCATTAGCAAAATAGAAAAAATTATATTTTAAACAATACCATGTATAAATGAAAGATTTTACAACTAGTACTATTGATAACCGTGTTCCTACTCTGGATACCTTATTGGATGTATATAAAATTAACGCTTCTACAGAAAAAAGTCAGCAAGGAGATGGACTAGAAATTTCGTTATTATTTAATTTTCGTACTTGGAATTATACAATACAGAATCTTAATTATTAAACTGGATTTAAGGCGCATAAATGTTAATTAGTTAAATAAGTATTAATACACATAGCTAAATCTACAGATATGCCTGTAGACCCAAGTGTCTTCAGTACGTGAAGAAATTCAGGATATGCGCTTAATACACCTACAAGAATCGTCATAATTATTTAAATTATTCTATTTAGTGGGGGGAGCATTTCGAACAATATAAAACTAATTTCACTTTTCTATTCTTTATGTTATTTATATCTATTTGTTTATCACTGCTACCAAATTTTTAACAGTTTTAATACATTATTTAGTAATGACAATAAAAATTGCAGTTATTGAATTAATCGTCGTTATCTATCTCTTGTTTGTTAAGTTATATATTTACTGAAACAATACTTTTGACTTAATTTAATAAATATTACTTTCCGTTTACTGTTATATAAAATTCATTTTCAGACTGCTTCATATTTTTGAAACAGTCACTGGTATGATCAAAAATTACGAGGTAATTGCACAAAACTGGAGAGTAAAAAAGAAGTGAATAGATAAATTATCGATGTTTTACAGTTTTTGTTTCTTCTAAGGACATAAAAAACTGGCAGCCTTATTTGGCTAAAAAAATGGATATTAAAAATTAAAAAAAAATAGCTAATACGCATACGGAAATGATCTAGCTCTAATTAGAAAGAAGATGCATTAATTAAAATGTTGTAAGAAAGAAGCAGCCATATCATTTCTTTTAATCTTCTTTGAAGCGACATTTGGATAAGCAGTAGCAAAAATCTTGTTAAGAGCAACAAAGTAAGAAAAAAAAATGTTAACAACATAAAAAAGAATATCTTATTTATTTATTTTGCTACTTTGAATTTCGGGAAAATAATTATATGTTAGTTAAATTTTGCTTATGGGTTTTGCTATTTACTTTGAAATTTATACAATACGTCTGTAGCATTTAAAAATTTATAAATAGTTCAAATGACTGGTAATTGCTTAACATTTCGTCGATTTTTCACTTATAAATTGATAACCATTCAAATAAATAATGTAGATATAATAATGTTAAGGACATATCAATTTAAGAATTCAGAAGAGATCCAAGCAATTGTTAGTTAATAGTTAGGAGATGGTCTCGCAACACAGTGATGCTCAACCTCTCTGCCATAATTGACTCAGTAGAAACGTGTTGCTTTTAGAGTGGAATTTTCTTCTGTTAAATTTAAACATACTCATAACTCATCGTTTAAATATAGTTTAACAGTTTTCTGGAGGAGTTTCCATTCATTTTATTTTGCAATTAGAAACAAACATATTATTACTTTTCGAAAACATTCGAAGAAATGTCTGAAAATTTATAATTTAAATTCTATATGAGCATTGCTATTTATATTTAAATATTTTATTTCTTCTGTGGTTGAATTTTCCTTTAAAACTCATTGAATTCGTGAAAATTCTCACATGTTTTTTTCAAACATGCATTTCAGCTTATTTTTCTTAAATATTTGTAAGTAAAAAATATTTATTAGGAAAATAAGATATACCGGACTAACAGGTAAGGTTGATACAAAAACACATTCAAATGCATTGTATACATTTATATTTTTCCTATAAAATTGATTGTTTTCAATGAAAATACAATGCTTTTTTTTTCTATACGAAAAACAAGTATACTTGTGTAGTTCCAAATGTATAGTAATGATAGAAATCTAGATATCAATATTACATAAACACTATTTAATATTATGCCCTATGCCTGCAATTTAATATTATTTATTGTTGTTATGAAATAGAACTGATTTATCTTTCATAGCCTGGATAACGAAGAAAAATTCAAACTTATTAAGACAAATTACGAAGCACCATTCCCTTCTGTGTTTTTAAGACATAAATTTAAAAGCAAAATTGCTAACTAAAGTTAAACCCATTAGAAAAGATGTTCAGTATATGTTCGAAAATATTAAATTTTAAAGGATTTAATAGTTGGTGTTGATTAGCATTGTGGAATAATCTTCATTCAGAGTGGCATCCATCTTTTGATAGTAAAATTACCTTCAACTGTTTGCACTAGAAAAATTCCATTACTAATATACAAAGCGATTCTGTGATCAGGAGGAGTTTATAGAGGCGTTACAGTTTATTAAAACATATACTTTTTTTATACAGGTACGTATGGTCCGAAATGTTGATTTGAGATAAAAATACAAAAAAAAAAAAAAAAAAAAAAAGGCATGAAAAGTTATTCTTCTTCTCAATTCTTTTAGTAAACTGTGCCACTCCTCAGACTTATCTCGGCACAGTTATAGTGTGTAGACGAAGTGAAAGATGAATATCGTAAAAAAAAAGTTATATCGAATTATACAGTTAAGATTGAGATCTAAAGTTAAGGATTTGTAGCATATACCAAATCAAATAAATTTCATTACAGTTCATCTGGTCTGAAACGAAAATTTTAATCAGCATTGTGTCTCGTGTGCGTCTTATGAATTTTGGCTAAAGTATCTCGTAATCGAAATGGTTATAGAATCTGCAGAGAATATAATTACAGGAATATTTCAGCTGGTGCTAATAACTTCTGTGTAAGTAAGAGATTTTGGAGAGGAATTGCCATTCCTTTCATTGTCACTACAGTAATGCATTAAGGCTGTCAAGAAAGCAATTGAAAAGCATTGTGACATGAATGCGAACTAATAAAAATGAATTTGCTTTTCTATGGTTTTTGAGTGTTTCCATTCTCACTATCAATTTCAGCATAATACGCTCTATACAATTAATTAATTTATACACCTCACATCAATGTATAACTTTTTGATTTGAAATGTTTTACCACTTGGTCTATGACTACATTTCAACTATCTTTTATAACGTATTTTTATGATTGCGTGATTATACGAAAGAAAGATAGTAAAAAGATATCACTATAGCGTGCAGAAATGACAAGCTAGTGAAGGAGGGATTTAACTTATTTTTTTATGCGTGAGAGATGACATATGTGTCCCTCGTGCATCAGTTTAAATAAAGGCATAATAAAGACGTTTCAGCATTTATCTCATTGCCATTGAGTCGAATGCAGATAAAAATTAACACTTGTCAATTAGCCGGAAGGGGGAGCTAGGTTTCGCATATTCCAATGTCAATGAAATTCTAATTTCATATCATACTCTAGTAAATCCTTAAATTTCATGAGCTGGTAGCAGCAATGAAGATATAAGAAAAAGATGCAGCTAACAGATTTTCAACGAGTTGTCATATGCATAGGATGAAAAGTAAAAAGAGATTTAAACCTCAGATTCGAAACATCGTAACAGGATGGTATTTCTTTCTGTCTTTATGTTCTTTTTACAAATTTGATATTAATCACACAACAAAACTCACAAACTTATTATATATGCCACAAAATCTATTAAATACCGTTTCAATTCACTTTCCTGCTATTGAAGTAAATAAATAATACCAAGGTGTTTAAAAAAATAGTTTAATAATATTTTAAAAACATTGAAATTAAAGAAATATCTGACAGAAATAAAATTTAAATTCTGAAAAATTTATTTTTTAACGAGGTAAAAATATGATTTATGCGCAAAAATGTGTTCCAAAGTAATTGAAGAAAATTTGGAATTTTGAGCAAATTTTAATTAAAATTCATATGAAATGTTGAACAATTTTCATTAGTAAGAGCCACTTATCAAAAAGTAGTTATGTTCAAAGTTTCATATCCATAGATCCAATAGCTTGCGATGTAAAATAGTTTGAATGATTTTTGAATCACTCAAGTTACGTGATGACTCATCTGTCGATTTCTTGATAACATTCAGTTTATAAATATTGCTAATATTTTCATCATAGTTTTATTTACATTGTTCAAGTCAGTGAAGAAGACCAAAAAAATTAATTATATTTCTAGAGCACAAAACAGAAAAACATATTATTAACTGCAACTAATTTTAATGTGTTGTCAGATGATCTGCATTTGCATTTCACCCATCTGCTTAGAAAGACCCAAATTCTCAGAGAAATTAATGCGTAGTAGGCAATTTATAGACCATGTAAAAAGCTTTCCATTTAATAATTGATTTTCAATTCTGTCTCTTAGCTTTTTTCATAGCTTGAGCAGTGCGTGAGTTACATTTGACCTTTATATAGCCAAACATTAAAAAATTATATTCAATATTGCTGAAAGATTGCGAAATGTGAGAAGTTTCATAAATTCAAATGGATGACCTAGAGTAGATTTTCCTGATCCTAGTGCTTTGATCAAGGTTTCAATGTCAGGAGTTAAGAACTTCACATTTTTTCATTAATCAAAAGTCAAATTTAGATTTTGAAAATTCATTTGTTATTGTGAATATTCCGCCCAAAAAGGAAAACCTTTATCAAATATCAAAATTTGTCTTATAAGTTTGAAAAATTTTCTGATAAGTCACCAAGTGAGTGATATTTACTTTTTAAAAAATTGTTAAAAAAATGTCATGTGATATGGTGAATCTGTTAATCGAAATTAGAGATTGCAAATCCCTCTTCAGCCCTTAACTTCTAAGCGAAGCTGCTAACCACTAATTTGTCTCATCATAATATATATAATTTATATATTTTTCTCTGGAGGATGAACCTAAGGTATAGGAACTAAGGTATAAGAAATCTATAAATTTTCATTCCATTTAAGCTGTATTACCATTTAGGATCTCATCCGAGATTTTTATTCTATACACTATGTCGGTTCTATTTCAAGAACAATTTCTCTAATCATTGTGGAGTTATCAGGATAATATACTCAAAATCCATTTCGCATATGTGCATCTATACTTACATTTGATCGGAGCATGGTTTCGTGTAATAGAGATCATGATCGGTGAAGTTCTGAGAAATTACTCTAGAAGTCGTGTCATGAGAACTATTGCAATATTCATTATTCTAATAAGGCTTGATTTAGCTGGATATTATTAATATAATTATTTTAAATACCAGCATTAACATTCTAAAAGGTTCTTTAGTCAATAAAGAATATCCATTTGTCAGAGTGTCCGTGTTTCTCAGATTAAACCAATAACGAAATCTTTAAAACCTTTTAACAACTTTATGATAAACTATATGATTTTTTATTTGTACGATACTTAAAATGTGATTTTCCCTTTTGATTTAAAAAAAATCATTATATTTATTTTAGAACGATAAAAAATATAATTATAATTTCAGTAATTTAATTTATAAAAACAAGATTTCCCTAAATTTATATTTATTATAAATAATAAGATTTCCCTTGTGTAAGAATAATAGGATTTATAAGTAAATAAGATTTCCTTTTCATCTTATATTTATTATTAATTTTGAATTCTTAAGCATTGGAAATACTTTTCGCGAATTTTAAGCAGTTTAATCAAGGTAATGGAAAGGTATTTATTAAGTGGGCAAGATAATTTTTTACCTATAAGAAAATTGTATATAATTTTTAAGATTTCCATAATTGATAGAGGTAATATAATTTCAATCTTTCATATTAGCAAACTTTTGTTATTAAGGCATTCAAATTATAACTATTTAAAAGTTCTAACATTTCCAGGAATGAAATATTTTATCTCTTATTTGTCAAAAGCCATCATTCATTTAAAATTTTATTCATAATCTTTTCTCAAATTTAAAATTGCTTTACCTCCTACTTATATTTAAATAAAATAAATAAATATGTAGACGTACATTTCAGACGGGAAGCTCTCATAATTTTAAATCTTTCCTTTCACGTTTAAGGTCTTTAGCATTTATTCAAGAATATTCTTATTATGTTATTACTGCTTGTTTACTTATATGTGTCTTCGGAATGAGTTTCTGCAAAAGACGTTATCTCTTTAAATTTCACTGGGAATAAGCACGAGGTGAACATTTTCTGAAAGCTTTCTCTGTGTAGAATCATGAATTCTATTCTTCTGATTTACCCTATTTACCGACGCGTGATAACTCTTCTAAACTGCCAACAGCTTTTTTTCTTTGACTCCACTTATATACTTTTAAGACTTGAGAGTAGTAAAGTAAATGATTATACTTGTTCACTGGACTTTATAGATGTCAGGCAACGCGTTACTTCTTAACACATTCATTTTTCGAAACGCTGCTCTTGTGAAACTTTTAAAAACGGAAGAGGAGTAGGAAGCAGTGTTCTAGAATTTGCTTTAAAAAGAAACTTGTATTCATTTGTTTTGGTACCATCTGGGTCAATGGCCGTACTTTGAAAAGAACAAATATTTCTTTTAATGCAACACTTGAAGAAAGTTTTGTTATTAAATTGTTGAGAGATTGTACGGAATTATATTGTTGGAAGTAGATAACAAAGCTTCTGTGGCGAACTCCTTCACTTCAACATCTCAAAATGTGGACACAATTGATCCACGTTCCAATCATCAGGATCATTTATTTATATTACTCAAAATGATCAAGATTAACATACATATTTGCATTCTGAACAGGATTTTTTACTCCACTTTGTGCCATATGGCAAATGTTATGGAGGCACAAGCTTCAGTAATGCGTTGTCGTAGATTACTGAGAGATGTATGCGAGTCCCGTGTGCCGCAATACAAGTAGGTGCTTAGTTTTTATGATGTTTTTATTTTTTTTCCTCGTTTCGCTCGCCGTAGTGTTGAAAATCACAATCAAACATATGCTTATTTTTTTCATTCTATTTTGGGTATTAATGAAAGCAAGATATATTTTAGTACTAAATCAAGAAAGCTCTAAAACAATTGGCTATTTTTTGGTGGTTTTTTTCACCGTTTACGAGATAAGACTACTAATTCCAAAATTTGCCAGTAGGTGGCAGTGTAAATTGTCTCATCGAATAGTGCATAGCTTTTTTATTGTACCTACACACCATCCTTAGGCCTTTTACATTTAGAAGTTAAGCTGCTAACATTTAGAAATTAAAAGTCAGGAGTGTAATGGAGACGAAATCCAGTTTACAGAATTTAAAATTTATTGCAGTCCATTTAAAAGGTTGCAAACTTTCAATGAAACTAAACTTCAACAACGAAACATTTAAATGAAACTGAAGTGTACTTAACTTTCTGCTTAAAAAAGATATACAGAGAATATTTATGGCAAAAATAATAAGAAAATAATTGTAATTAATATTGTATCTGTTTTCTATGGATAATATTTTTTATTTTATATTCTTAATCTGTCAGGCGTAAATACACTGTCTTGTTAAATCGTAAAAGATTGTTAGCCATTCATTCCTTATATTTTTTTCCCGATTCTTTGATACATTTATTTATCAAAATATGCCATTAAATATTCAATGTAAATCTTGGACCTGCGGTTAATGCTTCTATATCTCAGGTGCCCAATCTACTTGCCAAATCTTCACAAATCTTGATATGTATTCTAGATCTTTATAATGCTGGAAGATAATGTTTCTGAAAAATATCACGCTAGGAGCAACATTTTCTTTCAAGATATATGGATAAACCCTTTGGCTCATTTTTCTTATTCCTTCTATCTCTTTACCTTATTCCAACCGTGACAGAATCGTCAACATGTTCAATTATTTTAACTGCATATGCATTACTATATCCCTTTTATCAATTCCCGCATTTTTGCTTATTTCTTATGGCAATATTTGAAACTCGTTTTGATCCTGGATTAAAATATTATTCTAAAAATTGAATTCTTTGTTACGGTATTTTCTTGACAAATTGCAGAATATTGTTCTGTATTGCCATCAATAAGAATGGTTTCAAATAGGGAATCCGATTAGGTAAATTATATTTTTTTCACAGCCTTTCTTATGATACTTACAACTTTCCCAGGGGACACTCCAAAAATGGGCCTGATAAGCTTCAAGTATGAGGGTTGGTTCTCGCTAGTCTATAAAAAATGATGAGGTGCTGATTATCTCCATATCAGTGGCAGGACCTATCTCTGAGGGGAGATGCTCTACTAGGATCGTGATAGGCATTAGGACTCAACAAGAACTCTAGCCCGATGATGTAGATAATTCAATTTACCTCGGACACTACGGTGGAGCGGTGGTATCTCTTTTGAGAATATAATATTTAAGCGTTTCTCCTATTTCATACTTCTGAAACCAAGTAACTTCCATACTATTGCCAGAAAGTACCTGCCATTGAGGAAGTTGGATTAGGTAATAAATATGTTGATATTTTGCTTCTTAAGACAAGCATGGTCCTCTATACAATGATCATCCAAATTACTCTATTATGGAAGAAGAATGGAACTCAAATTCATAGCTGCGTTTGTGGTGCTTGCCTCCCACTGAAGAGGAATATCTAATATGGGGATGAGAAGATATCCGAGACAGTCAATCCAGTTCTAAATTCCCAAATGGGTAGAATACAAATAGTGTTGTTTTCTTAGCTGCATTGCGAATACAAAACATGATTCTGCACATGGCGTAAGAAAGGAGTTCTTCATAATGGTGGCCATTTTGCATTGTAGAACGATTTTGCGAAATGTAAAATTAAATGTTATGCGTCACAGCCACACAATCTTCCTTATTGCTGAATCTGCACAAGGGCGAGCTCATTCTCTTGATAACAGCATTTGATTCTCCTTTCTATTTTCCTAAATGTTTAAGTTATTTTTATTTATCTTCAAAATATTTGCTTAAGGATTTACTTTGATCTGTAATACTACAGCGTCTTATTGTAGAATAACAACTTTATAATCCAAATTTTATAAAAATTTAAAATGAAAACATTGCTTGAATATCCAGACCAAAATAATTGCCAGTAGACCTCATATTTGATAAAACCTACTTCGATTTCGAAAAATGTCGTATTTAAATTCCATTCATTTGTTGTCTGCTTAGCAAGAATATATAAATTTCAAAAAAAATGTTTATATCTCTTGAAATGCATCTATGATCACAGAGCAAATCGTTAGTTCTGGAATAACCGAATTCAGAAAAGATGCATTTCTGAATTTGGATAAGAATGTTTGATTTAGGATACTGTTTTTTAATTAACATAAATTAAATTTTATAAAAATGAAACAAAATTTTGGCATATTTCCAATATAGCTTCCGAAATATACTGCAGCATATACATATATTAAATTATATTAAAATTCAGAACGTTGAACTTGCAAACAAGGCTTTCATTTGCTCATCATAAAGAAAATCATTCTGCGTCGAGAAAGGAATTACAGTATTTTCCGCAATCAGTATCAGGAAATGAAGTGAAATGGTAATGGCTTCCACCTAAATGATATAGTAGAAAAATGCTGTAGAAATGTCAAAACGACATAACTCTGAGATAGAAAACAACAACAACTGTGGAACAAAATGAATGAAAATTATAAAATAATAATACAAATACAAAAGTAAATGCACAATATAACAAAGTTAAAAAGAAAGAGAAATAAAAGAAGGTCAATAATGAGAAAAAGGAACTTAATAAAAGGAGACTGATGTATCTCAATGGTATCGACTGATGTAAATTTAGTTGAATGTATGTGAGGATTTGCAATGGAGGGATACGAATATTTCAATTGATTGAGATGAAAATATCAGTTGAAGAAAAAAATGAACAATGTAATAAACAATGAACAATGTAAAAACTTATAAATTAAAAATTTACCAGAGCGATTATGAAGGAAAAAGTATAGTATTAAAGATGATGATTGAAAAGAATTATTTAAAATAATAGATTTCTAGATGAATAGAAAACATTTTAAACATATGAGACCTTTAGATTCTGACCAAAAGATGAATTTTCAATTCAAACTTTTCTGGCTCGGTTTATCTTATCGCAATTTTAAAATAACTGGACCGATTCGATTCCAAATGAAATGGAATCCTTTATTTATCTTTTAGTCATTGATTAAAAGTTTAAAGAGAGTGTTGTTGTTATGTCGAGGTTATTTATTAAGCTTTTGATTTGATTTTTTTTAGCAAGTTCGTCCTTTGCATGCTTTATTAACTAATATTTGTTGATTTAAATGGTTGTTTGCTGATTATTCAAAAAATATTAGAATGCAAAAAGATATATGCATTAACGCTACATTTGAAATCATTTCTGTTGTCATAAATTTTTATATTTTATTGTCTTTTTGTTATTAAATCTAAAAATTCTCGACAGTGTTAGTTATTACTGGTTTTGATAAGATTTAGTTTAAATGGATAGATATTTTGAGTAAGAAAGTTGAAATATTGGATTTCATCTTCAATCAGGTCATCACTGTATGTGGAAGCTGAGTTGATTTTTAAAGCATAAATGCTTTCAAAGAAATAAAGAAATATGTTGGTCACTAAAGACGAAAGAATCTAAGTCTCCCTGATTTGTTGAAAAATATGTTCTCCGTTGCAAATAAAATTATCGTGAATGTAGTAGGTGACCAGAATTTTCCAGTAAATTATTGGGAAATTGAATAAGTTTTTCAGGTCGTAAAAACAGTTCATTAAGGCTTATTGTTACTTATCTAAGAGAACGCCATTAAAAATATCTTAAAAGTTTTAGTTTCTATTGAATTGTATTTCATTTATTATTTTTCTTTTGTGAAATTCAAAGATCTTGTTGTTGTTCTTGGTTTTCCAGGTATAGTTTCTATTTTCAATAAAGTTCAGAATAGTCTTTATTTTGATAAAATATTTCGGCTTTGTTCATGTATGTATTGCTACCACGATTTATAAATCTAAATTCCAATGGCTGCTTATGAAATTGAGGAGAGGCAACAATATACGGTAAGTTATTATTAACATAGTGACAGTCTTATATTTAAAGCAGGATTCTTTCTTAATAATAAATATCGGAATTGCTTATGTTGTACATTTCAGATGTTTTTAGCTTTCCCATTGCCTAAAATCTCCATTTTTTTTTTTTTTTTTTTTTTTTTTTGCAAATGTTAGCGTGGTTTAGTTTGATTTATCACTGGAAGCGAGTTTGAAATTTTCTTGTAGAAACTTGGAATATTGTCTTTAATATCACTGCATTCATATACTTTGCATGTTAAATTTGTTAATTTGGAATTATTTCTAATGAAGTATTAAAGTTAAAATATAAGTTCCAATTCCATTCTGGAAATAATTGCATGGATGTATTAAATTTGAGTTTTAGGCAAATGTTGTCTAGATCATTGAACAAATATTTTAGAACATATTTTAGGGATAATTTGAAAATCAAAATGGAATTTAGTACCTTTGATCATTAAATCCCTGAATTCCGATAATGTCTAGGTTACCAGTAATAATGTGCCATTGAAAAAGGATTAGCGCAATTGTTAGATTCGTCCATATTGCTAATGAATTGAGTATTGTTTCTATTTGTCCCCGCGTTTTCGAAGCAACATTTAATATTCAAAGATCCTTCTTCTAAGAATTTTATCGTATTTGAAGCATTTATAAGCTTTACATCTTTAATTGGTTATAGGTCTGAAATTCTTTAAATATGGAGTTGAATTTCAATTTGAATTTCAATAATATATTTTTAAAGTAAATATTTATGTATTCAGAATAGTTTTATCCCGCTGTTTATTGTAACTAACTTAAAATCTAATTGAAAACTTGATTAATTTCCTGATGTTAATCCAAATTGGGATTATGTTAACTTCATTCTAGAATGTTCGCTTGTTTCCTGATCCAATTCCCACTTTTTTACTTAATTATTTATAACACGCGCTCAAGAAAACTGATGACATTTTATTTTCTCACGCTACAATAGATGGTTTGAAACCCCCTAATACTTGCACATACTTTGAAAAAAATACCAGAAATTATCTGGCATAAATTGACAAGTGGTAAAGAAATTCTTATCAGAATCTCATAGTAAAATCCACGGAGGGAAAAATGTCGGGTTCTTTTCTTTTCTTTTTTTTTTTTTTTCGCGATTTCCTGCAAACTAAACTGTTTTCTCAAACAGCGCACTGTTATTTTTTTCTTACCTTTACTTAATATGGTTCGATGACAAGGTGATCAGAAACTACTCAATAATACTGTTTCTGTATTCCGTTTTGGTCATTTATTGTGATAAAATTAATTTTTTTCCGGAAAATCGCCCTCTGGTAGACATTTTGGAACTTTTTTTTTTTCGAAATTCCTTGAGCGCATCTCGTGTATAGTCTATATGCTAAATTTCGTGACAATCCGTTCTCTCGTTTGCGTTGTATGATGCTGTTTATAGGGGAAGTTTAATTATAACCATCCTGAGCATATATATATATATATATATATATATACTAAAATTCATGATTGGAATGAAATCAAATTTCATATATTGACTGCGGATGATAAGAGAAATCAGTGTTGTATCAAGATATAATGGTAACCATCAAAAATAGGAGATGGTTAGTAGTGCTGATAGGAAAGCAGGTCACCATAACAGGAAAATTGATTATTCTAACATTTTATTCATGTGATAATAATTTCATATATAAAAATGAATAACACATTGCATGAGACTTGAAGAATATCATTTTTTTATTGCTCAGCATTAGGGGTTCATGTCCAATGTGCTAAATATTTTCTGCGTAACAAATAATTACTTTCGAAACTACCGATATTGTTTCGGCAGAATTATCTTTATATTTATTCCACAATTACCATATGGAATTTGGTTTCATTCCATTCATTGAATTTATATGTAGATGCATCCATACTGGAAAAGTAATTTTGTAACCTTTCTGCAGATAAATAAACTTTATGTCATGTTGTACAGTTATCTATTCTTATGTTATTCCATTTGGGAAGTCTATGAATACGTAATTACATTGGAATTTAAATTTTCATTTGCTGGAAAAATAGATTCCGAATTTTTTTTAATCCTTTTTATATTCTTTGTTATGTGTCTATGAGGAATAATGGCTTAGTTGTACAAAAATGATGAAAGAATAAAATAATACAATACAATACTTTCTATTATTTTCTAAAACCATTTCAAATATAGTTAGTTACAAATAACTTTGATGTTAAAAAGCATAAAGTTCCTTTGTAGCAAGACTCGCAAAATTTAGTAATTGAGGGAAAATGGTGGAAATGACTGCTCCTTATTTCCGTTTTTGTTGGGAATTTCGTATTTTACTATTGTTCATTTTACGGAAGTGACGCAAATAGATTCAAAGCAAATAAGAATACAATACTTTTAAACAAACTTTCCCTTTCCTTTGAGGGAGAAATCAAGAAATGCAATCAAATTAATCAATTTGTTGAATTTGGAATACAATAGAATAAATAATTTGGCGTTTAGCTGTCTTCTTGACACATACTTCACTTAATTTAATTGAAGTTCTTTTACTGTCTGCTAAAACATTCTCCAGAAACATTATTAAAGATAATAAATAGTTTTACAGTTAACTTTTCCTGGCTTTTTCTGATTTACTTCGTATTATAAAATAAGCATTGTCTGGAAATAATGCAATTCAGAGTGATTCTCATATTTTTTTTAAAAAATCTTAGATGTATACTGTCTACATTTTGTAATTTCTTGAGTCTGGAATTTAATTTTCCTTTGCATACACTGCCGTTGAAGATAAAGTGTATGTGTATGCACTTTATAATTATATTACATAAGACATTCGATAATGTAATATCTTTTATTATCATGAAACATCACTGTAGTAAAATTCATATGATAAAAGATTTTTTTTTACTTAGAAAGAATCTATCATCAATACAGATTATTAACTGCATCATAATAATGCTAAATTGTTTTGCACTAATGAAAGAGCCAGATGCGAGCAAGAAAATTCGTGTTGGGACATAAATCACGATATTTAGTTTTTAATCTAACTTTAAAAATAATTAATCAGAACCAATTTACATAAATAAACTTTAGTTCTCTTAAAAGGATGAGAAGGTACTAACAAAATACATTTCAGAATAAGAAAAAATTATCTCTCGGAACTTATTCAGCTTTCTTTTTGAGTATTTAGGGTATTCATTAATTTAAAAAAATAATCATAAATTTTGTTTGAGTTTTTTTTCCAGTATAATGAAGTTGGAAAATAATCGAATGTATCGATTCTATTATACTTTTAATATTAAGAATCATTATTTTGAAAACCATAAGTCATGATACAGATATCTACTTTCACAAAATGAACTAATATATAAATATGCTTCGTAAGAAATAAAGTTAACAAAAAATTATTTAGTCTTTATCTTACTTAGAATTAAATAAATTATCAAAAGCATTATATAAATTTAAAATCTATAGAAAAATAAAGTTTGGAATGATAAAACATGAACCAACAGAAGGGATGTTACTAATGGATATAAACATGCTATTTACTGAATATGAATACAGAAGATTCAGTAAAAGAAATCAGCAAAATGAAATATTGAGCAAGATATAATTTAAAAATAAATTTAAAGAAACAAATCAATCTAACTACCAATAAATTCTTTTGGTGCTAGTAAATAGTATGATAAGGCCTTTTTATATTTATTTAAAAATAACCCTTAATTTTGGTATGTGCATATTTAGAACAATGTCAAAAGGTTAAGGACCCTTGAGTCTTAGAACTCCGACAATTCAATTCAAGATTTTTATAGATTTATATCGATTTAAACCCTTTCTAACTGATATATAACATATTAATGAGTTTAGATATAATTTTTTTCTTATCACAACGAAGTATTGATTTTTTTCGTCTCTTTGCAACTTTTTTTTCAATAGCTTTCGATATTATTTTACAATTCTTCAGAATTTGTCATACATATCCATTGTTTTGAATGAATTGACCTTTAATGCGGTTCATTTAGGTATTTTTTTTGTCTTAAAATAATTCATATTTTAATCTAAATATTCTTACACATTTCATTCTGCAACACATTCATCCTTTCAATTCTTTTCTTATTATGTGTTTTACTTTCAACAGACTAATTCAACTGATTTCCAAAACTGATCAGAATAAAATCCGCATTTCTCGAAGTTATTTCAAGCGTTTTATGGGATATGTGTAGCATGGAAACATAAGTAATTTCTAATAATGCATAAAATAACCTTTGAAAATTAAGAACAGTTAATTTTCAAAGAAATATATATATTTTTTTCATTTAAAAACTTTGGGATTTTGTGACAATGAAGGGGTAGTTGCTTACGAAATCAATGGCATTTTTTTAATTCAAAATTTAGAAAAATGCTCTTAAAAAGTGTTTAAAATATATATATTTTTAATTTATTTCACTTCAACTAAAGTGAGCTTAAAATTCACTTCTCTTGTCAAATATACATTTTATCATAAATTTCCAATACATTGACAAAATGACGAGACTAAAATTTTAATTTAATCTTTAATAGCAATTGCCGTTCTTAAATTTGAGTATAATATTTTTCTGACCTGAAATGTATTTTTATGTTTATTTAATGTTTTTGTCATTAGAATTATATTCCTTTTATAGATTCTTTGTTCTTTTTTAATAGTTTTGTTAGCCAGTAACTTTTATTATTTATATTAAAAATGTTCGTGTCTGTTAATATGATTAAAGTAAATATTATCTAAATAATAATGACATTTTTTTAAAAATATTATTATAATTTTAGTTCGTTTTTCTCATATAAATTAAATTACTTTTTCTTTTGAAATGTTTGTTAAAATTTGTATATTTAGTATGTTCTGTAAAAGCTTTTAGATAAAAAGAATACATTGAATAAGCAATTTTTTGCTTTCAGAGTAAAAACAAATTAAACATATTCGAAAACTTCACTCGGTTTTAGTTTGTCTTAATGCTGAAAACTTGAAAAGTTATGAATTAAGGCTACTATTTTCTACGAAGTTTTCTATCCCATTTTTCTGTCTTTTACCGCAACTACGTTTTTTTTTTATAAGTGCTGAACATTTATCACTAGAAAAATTTAGGTATATAATTAAGGTATCGGAATTAATCATTAAGCATCCAGTCTTTTTTAATGTCCATAGATTTTTATTCATTAATTTATACTTTTATCTATATTGAACATATTATGCATCAAAATCGAGCCCGATTTTCTCTTTAATAAACCAAAAGGTTCCTCTTGTCAAAAAAACATGTCACATCTAATTATTCCTCATAATAATAAAATGTATAATGAATAGAAATATATGAAACTAAAGGTTACATTTTGTTAATTAAAAAACATTTTTATAGTTTTTAAATATGTGTTTCTTATAAATGGTTTGTAATTGTTGGTTTTAATTTTGTAATTTCAAATACATTTTCAAATTAGCAGATATACAGGCAACTATTTTTCGAAAGTCAGAACTGAAGAAAGAACATTTCTGATATGATGTTAAAATTCAATAGTTATTTTTTCACTGTTCACAATGATTTCCCTGTTCATTTTCAATTTCATAATTATTTTTTAAAAAAGCATTTTTAGCTCTCGCTACAATACTAAGTTAAAATAAAAATTGAAATATTGCTAGAAATATTGCATCTATTCTATAAATAAATGCAATAACAACACCTAAAATTAAATGTAAAGTAATTTTCTTTTCTTTATTTAAAAAAAACAAACATTATCATTACAATATTTTGCAAGTTGAAAAACATATCGAAATGTTGCCAGAAATATTCCAACTAGAATGTAACTAAACTTAATGATAACAATGAGGAACAAAATGTAAAGAATTTTCCTTTGCCACTTAATATTTTCAAACACGCAGGTGATGATATGAAATAGTTAAAAGTTATATAAAATTTATTTTCACATACATATTGCAAAAATATTTTTTAAAAATATTAACTTTCTTTTGTAACTTTATAGTATTGTGATGATAACATTTTGCGTAGTGGAAGCACCCTTAATGTTGATGGCTTCAGTTCAATATTTGGTACAAAACTGTAGTTAATTTTGAATTAAACATTTGATCAATTTGATTAATTACAGTTTTGAATTATAATTCGTAAGCTGATAAAATATTCATAATTCACTATTGAAGGTTTCAGTCAAGAATTTGAAATGGAATATGAATCTGATGCGATGTCTTCTCGCATTTGGTACCTGAACGAACTTCAAAAAATTTGAAAATATTGTTTTATGCTTGAAACTGATGAAAAAAGAACTGAATTTATTAATTTTTATTTATATATCAAAAAAGTAAATTATTCCAAATAATTCGATACTTTCGCATGATTATATTTATTTATGCTATTTAGGGCCAGTTGATCCTCAAAAATACTTGTTTTGATTATATCAACTAAATTTTATAGGGTGTTAATTTCTTTTAGGTAGTATTTAAGACTTTAAAATATGATGACATATAATTTTTCTGATTGTGAACTTTGGATTCTGTCACTTTTTCTTCTGTCATTTTGTTCATACATTTTGTTAAATGTGATGCATTGTAAAGTTGAAACAGTAATGAACTTTCAATATCATTTTAAATATTCAAATCTGAACAGGCTTAAAATGAATACATGAACAAAATTTCGTAAATATTCTGTTTAATGGATATTTTTCATTTTGCTATTAAATCATAGGAACTCTGTTAAAAAATAATCACCGTACAAGAATTAAACATGAAACAGAATGATGTGTGGTATATTCTAAGAAAATAAAACGCGTGTACATGAACATACATAATCATTTCTATACTTAATAATAAAGGTTTACTGAAAATTTCAAAAATGTTTTATATAAATTAAATATGCAAAAAAAAATTTGTATATTATCTTCCTTAGGATTGACATTATTTAACCTCAAATTGAACTCATTGTTTTAGTAGCTGAATTGGCTATTCCAACAGTCTAAAAATTAGACTTAAATGAAAAATGAAATTGAGTATTATATGGAATTCTATTATATGCATTAAAACATGCTCATTATAATTAAAGAGTCAATATAATAATTTAAGTTTTTGGAATGTGTTTATTGATTAACTTAAAATTTTATAGAGTTTCGCCTATAAATCCCAAAAGGATGGATCAAATAGAATAGAAAAAAAATGACACAATTATTATATTGTCATGAAATAAATGAAGTGGAAAATTAAAGAACGACTCATTCGTTATTTTGCGTTCATAATGAAAAGATAAGAGTAATTTTTCCTGGAAATAATAAGAACCACGCGATTTCTTCGAGAAAATGTTAGTGGCAAATAAATTGGTATTATTAAGAAGGTAAAAGTTTAAAATTTATGACGTTCAATAAATTTTTTAATGATAACAATTTTTTAAAAATTTTGTCGAAATATGACAGAATCTAGGTTTAATTTTTAAGTGGTTACAAATCTGTTTGAAATTTCTTGACAGATATTGAATGGTATCTATTTCCCACTTTCACTTTTAGGTATTTGTAATTAAATTTTGGATGTCTAGGTTTAAATGTGGATGCTGCAAAGCGCCAATTTACAAACACGAGAGAGAAACATTAGTTTATTTTATTTGCAGAGATAAAATATTCATCAGACTTACGGGAAAAGATCAAATTCTAATCGATTGACTGTACTAATCATACTATGACTTTATTTAGCGAAGCTAAAATGTCCAGGTTTATGCCTCAGATAATTTTCCGGAATACATTTGTTATTTATTTCAACGTCAATTTTCAATCGTAATGTTTACAATGATGCACGAGTTTTCAATTCAACGGAATTCAACGAAGCGTCAATTTTCAATTGTAAGGATTACAGCGATGCATTGTCAAATCAAATGAAACTGATGTTTCATTGATATAAATAGGAATTAAACTGTTGTTATTTAGTTTCGCTATCATGCATTGCTAAATCTACTGCTTATAAAGATAAACGTTGTGCGTGTGTGCGGACAACGCTCTGCAGACCAAATCTTTTGACTCACAGCTATCAAACTTGGGTTCATGCATTGAAGGGTTATAATATGGACCTTGGAAGCGACTTAATTTTGCAATAGTTAAGCCTTAAGCGAAATTTTAGTGTTATCCCAAAAAATCATTTGTAATATATTTTATTTATAATGTATTTTAGTTATTATTTATTTATATTTTTTTAGATAATATCTTTTTTTTCTATTCTTCACTAATTTTTACAAAATATTTTATTTTGCAATAATATATTTCATTGTTAATGTCTGTAATCGGAAAACACAAAAATGTTTTCATTTAATATTCGCAATAATTACTACAATATATTTACAGGCAAATTCTGAGAAACATGAAATTGAAGTGAAAAGATATTTACTTAAGAAAAGGAGTTAAAACTTTTTTGGTATGGGCGTGAGACACCTTGAGAACTAATCGTCTTCGGATTTTAAATATATATAAAAAGTTAAAGTGCATGAATAAATATAAATGACGCTGTTTCTTGGGTTCAAACATTTGAAGTTAAAACTTTTCATTGTACTTATATATTTTATGTTGATATTTTTTTTACAAAGTTGGGATTCGACTTTTTTTGCCATATTCAGAAGTTTTTAGCATAAGACATAGTGTTAATAAATAATTTCAAATTTGATTGTATTTAAAATTAAGGTTTAAGTTCAAAATGAAGCCAAGTTGAAATTATTTTAATGTTTGCCTATTTTAACATGCGGTTGCTCTTTCTTGTAATAAGTTAGATGTACAAGGTGATCAAAATTAAATCACTCCTATTTTGAGTTCTCTATAAAGCGAACTACTCACTGTAAAATCTCAAAAATTGGTGAACATAATATTCAAGACATGGGGAGACGGATTCTATAAAAAGTTCCATAAACACCGATAGATGGCGCTTTACAACAAATCATAGGCTGAAAAGGCACAAAATACATATTTGTAATACATTTGATTCGAGCGTATCAAACATTCATTCACAAGGACCTTGTCGATACTTACCAGCTTGTCCAACTGCGGATTCTAATGGGTCGATTGAGATGTTTCTCACATGCAGAATGGTACTGCCTTTCATATCTGTCAAAGGTACTAGACGTCCTCGATAAACAAAATTTTTTAAGTATCCCAAAAGCCGAAAATCGCAGGGAACAAGATGTGTAGAACGGGATGGTTAGGGTTCCGACAATGCACGACAAATTAATCTATCATTAGTAAAATGTTGCCAAAAAAACTGCTATGCACAGAATCAAATATGTGCAGACGCTTCATCTTGCAGAAAGGTAATTGGCTCAAGATATTGCCGCTATTGTATTTGGGGTACAGAAAAGTTTTCGAGCATGTTTTAGTGCCTGCTCGCCCTTCGCGTAAATTCTCAATTCTACGAAACTCTCGAAGTGCAGCTACAGAATTTTCTTTGTTTTCATAAAACAACTTCACAAGCAAAGCGCGAAACCATTGCTGATAAGACTGACATTTTCGCAGCTTTAACCCTTTTATGCAAAAATCAGTAACATCAAATCAAAGATTTATGCAAAGTTTTGTGCTTACAGTGCGAAATTTCTTCAGTTAAAATTTCTATATTGCTTTTTATTATCTTCTTTTTTTTTTCTTCCCCATTTTAGCAATAGAAACTATAAAGGAAAAATTTTATACCGCTTCCATATGTTTTTTTGTGATTATTTATATCTTTTTAGCAAGTTTTCTGTTGTAGACCTCCATCTATCGTTGTTTCTGGAACTATCTTTTTTCGCCTAATCCGTTTCCCCATGTCTTAAGTAGTAGATTCACCAATTTTGGAGTCTTTACAGTGAGTAATTCGCTGTACAGAGAGCTCAGAGTAGTGGTGCTTTGAGGTTGATCACCTTGTATAATAATGTAGACAGAGAATAAGTAAATGAATTAAACGATATATATATATATATATATATATATATATATATATATATATATATATATATATATATATATATATATATATATACGAATGAAAATCGAATGACTAAATATTTGATAAAAAAAATATTTTGCATAATAGTGAAATAAGGGATACATTTAAAAAGTTTTTGCAAAAAATTATATTTATGAAATTATTAATTGCATATGCTAATGATATATTTATTATAATTTGAAAGTGATGTCAAAATAATTTTTGTAAAGAATAGTGTTCGGGAATTATCAATAAAAAACCTCAAAATATCACTTGTTTTTCAGAAACAAATTTCTAATTAAAATTCTGTACACTTGTTTTTCAGAAACAAATTTCTAATTAAAATTCTGTAAGCAGCATTTTTTACCCCATTCAAAGTGTGAGGAAAATCTTTCATTTGGTCTGTATCTGTCTTTCAACTGATCTGTATTTTAATGCTCTAACTCATATGTACATTCTTTTATTTATTTATTTTTATTGTTATAATATAAATTGAACAGATAACACCATAATAATTCTTTAATTATGAACTTTAGAAAAAAGCCAAATGATTAAATATTTGAGTAAACAATGAAAAATGCTTGAATTTTATCTGAATAATGAAACTTTTTTTTTTAATTCAGGAGAAAAAATATTTTGAATAAATTTTTATTTTTCAGAAAACAGCACAAAGCAAATAAATAAGTATAATTAAAAAGACCCTTTTTTGAATTTAAAAACGAATACGGAACAATTTTATGCAGTCATATCCTCTGAAATCAGTCAAAATTTTTGTTAAATTTATGAGCTATATATCGATTAGTCTACTGTATTGAGAGCAAACGCACATATATATTGTATTTTATTACTGTATAGATAGAGATAATAAACCATAAATTTGTTTATCCATTATGATATGTGAAAAAAGGTATGGAGAATCAACACATAATTTGAATTTATGTCAGTACTCAGAAGGAAAAAAAATGAAATAAAACTATTGTATCTATCAGTAAAAGAAAAAAAAAAACTACTTTAAGTAATTTAAGATCACAATATTAAATTCTTTAGCATGAATTAGTTGTTTTTAAGGGATGACGATCGAATTTCAATGCTAGTCGAGCATTTTTAAAATTACTCTTCTATGTAACTAAAAATAATATTTCTAGGATAATAAATTTTTGGCATCATTACCTCTTTATTCTCTTGAAGCTTAGAACATCAACATTATTTTTAAAAAGAAAATAGTGTACTGAAATCATTCTTGCATCCGACACAGTCGAAATCCTCATACTGATGCCTATATTGGAGTTTCCAGAATGTGCTGCCATCTATTGATTGCAAATAACAATGAATTATTCCCGGTTTGTAAAGACTCGGTATTGTCTTTAGTCTTTACTCCTCCCAAAATTTTAAATATTGAAGTTTCATTCAAATCAATCGTTAAATTGTAGGTATAAAATTTGTATGCTATTCTTTACCTGCAAAATACTTTTCAAACATTTATAATTTTGTTTGATTTTTGTTGTTATAGCGTTTCCCATATTTTATGAAATGCTGTATTTATCCTTTAAATGTTATTTTAATTTTAAACTCAAATTGTGCTATTTTATTTTAAAGAAAATTTATTGAATATGCAGCTATATTTTTCAGAAACACTTCGAATTTCGGAAACTTCCATTTTGCATTTTTTGTCCTTGCTATTTTTAGAAACATGAAACAAGTGTAATCACAACAATGTAGAAAAAAATTGAAGCCATCTAAATTATTTTTCACTGGATTATTGCAAGTTGCTTTTATTATTATATGCAATATCAAATTTTACTACTAAATATCATTTTCCTATCGTACAAAATAATGCTTATATATATCTTATATAAATATATACATATATGAAACAGAAGGCAGTTTCTAAGACAGTGAAGATACTTTCAATTTTTGAATTCGAGTTAATCCATTTTGGAAAGTCATAATTTATTTACAAGAAGGCAATGACAAGGCACGTTCACCCACAGCAACATATTTGTCAAGAAGTGGCATAAAAAGAGGGAGAAAAAAATTATCTCTGTCTTATATACTGTTATGTTTTAATAGGGATTTCCATGGCATGTCAATCAAAAAGCAAGGGAGACACAGGGATCTTTTAGAAGAATTTGTAAAGTCAGCGGTATTTTGTCCCTACACTCATAATGTGTGAAAGTGTCAGCGTTTAGCCGATTCAACAATTTTATAAAGCTTCTCTTGAATTAATTAAGTAGAGAAAGTGGAATTGGATCAGGAAATAAGAGAATGAAACTACTATGGGCTAAATTAAGATAAAGCTTTGGGAATTAATTTGGATTAAATTAAGAGTTTAAAATATCGTTACATACATATATAACTTATATACATTAATATACATTATATACATATATACATTAATATATAGAGAGATAGATATATAATGTATCTCATTATGTCTGCAATCCTTATTTAAACAATTATTTCATAATTCATTAAAAATCAATGTTTTCTAGAATTAAAGAAAATACTCTATTAAAAGCTAAAGCTTCAAAACTTATTTCCAAAAAATTATTGCTCATAATTTTTTTAGAAAGTTTATTATCAATTATATATTATTTAAATAGCAAATAGTTGGATTTTATTAAAAGGAAAATCGTTTAATTTATAACAAAATATTTAATTCAAGCATATTTCGTCATTAGTAATGTTGTCATCAGATCATTAGTAAAAAATGGTAAATTAGTAAAAATCAAATATTTAAAAATTTTGTAGAATCCAAAAAGGAAATATCACCAACAAATTAAACGATGTTTAATAAACTAACGTCTTCAATATTAAGTATTCATTTATTCACCTTATGGAATAATTTTTTTGAGGGGGGGGGGGAGGTCTGGGAGCAATCATCTTACTTTTTTTTTTTTTTTTTTTTTTACAAGAACCTTTTTTTATAACAAAAAAAAAAATGGTTTTCCAGAATTTTTACCTGAATAACAGTTTTTCATTTTTATATAAAACAGTTTACATAGCTTCTCGCAATTCAAAATTCCTTATAATTATATTTTTATAGAACATATTGCATAGCCTTTTAAAATATTAAGTATTTTTTAGTCATTTTTAGTTCAATAGATTATCTCGACATGTAAATAAAGAGTTTCATAATACTTTTTATTTGTAAATCTCTGTCTTTTGCGAATACAAAAACCTATTGGAAAATATTGTAAATATTTCTTTATAACTATAATATCTATTAATATGAATTTATTGATTATTTGTTAAATAAGAAAATTGAAATAAAAATTTTAAATTGTCCGCATAAAAATTATTATTTTATTTTATCATTAAAATATTTTTAAAATATGCATTTTATTTAATTTAATGGATCTTTTTCATTCACAAAGTATTCCTTTTCCTTCAAGACTGAATTAAGGAAGAAAGAACTGGTATTATAACAACTCTGATTCTCAACTTTTAATTCTTTGTTTTAAATTTATTTAATGATAGAATAAAAAAAATTATATCTATTTTTTTTAAAGAGCTAAGGATATTTATACATATCAAAACCATACAAAAATTATTCATTGAATAATTCAATGGCTGTTCGAATCAAAAATAAATAGGGCCTAATAGTAAAAAAATGTTAATTTTCCAAATTATAGAATGAATATGTTTTGAATACGGTCTGATAGATGGCAGCACCACTCTGAGGAAAATATTATTCTTGGCTGAGAGCGTACTTACTAAATATAGTTTTACATGCAATGTTATATTCTTTTATCGAAAGAATTTAGCAAAAGCTGGAATAAAGCTTATACTGGAAATAAGAACTTTCACTCGCTATAAATGTAATTCCTTTAAAATTTTAGCATTCATTATAATTTTCGATTGTATTGCATTAATATGCTTTAATAATTCCACCTTAGATATATATGTTTTTCTTTAGAGATTCGCTTCATTTGTGAATTTGGGGTAGGCTAGAATTATTATGGTGGAAAATTGAACAGATGAGGATACAGGTCAAATGTCTCCTTGCTATCTTGCCATCGCTCAAATTTAGGTCAAAAAGATTGGAAAGCATTTGGCGTGTTACACAAAAATGATGCTTCGTTCGAGTGATTTTTCTACCAACAGGACAGATCGTACATATTTTCCAGATGCTTTAATATAAAATATAAAATTTTAAACAGGTTTTATTTGGATGTAATAAACTAATGATTAAGTAAGATTATTTTAACAGTTTTATTTAAAATGAAATGGATGCATGTAATAATAAAATAACAAAAAAATATAAAATCGGGAAGTAGAATAGGTTGAAAAAAAAATAAAATTGTTAATATTCCTAGAGAAATATTTACATTTATAATAACACAAAAATATAAAAATAATATGGAAATCAGAAAATAAATTAATTTTCTTTCTCATATTCATTTTATTGTAGCATTTCAATCCGAGAAAATATGCTTAGAAGGCTTCAGATTTATAAATTCCTGGCAAATCTCACAGCTTAACATGCTGTGAGATTGTACTAGTGTTTTCTCATTTTGGTAGAAATGTATCTTTCTTACCTGATAATCATCCGATCAGTTCTTGAAAATCTTTTTTCTTTCATTTTCAATACTTTTAGTTTTAGCGCCTTCTGAAATGAAGTAGTTCCTCTTAACCCAATGCTGTCTTTCATAAGAACATTTGCCGGCAATCGTAGATATTTCATTGTAAATAGTTTTTCTTTATTATTTGTGGAATGAATAATGCAGCTGTAGAATGAAGCCACATTGTTTTAATAAAAACAACAAATAAAAGATGCAACAAAAACTTACCTTTTTATATCTTGAAAACAAACAGAAGATTGATATTGTATTAAAGCCTCGAATTCCAAAAGTTGAATTAAAGTTTGCCGAAAGGAGCAGCGAGAACAAAATTGTACTTATATTGCGCTCTGCGGTAAAACTTTTTAGTGTATCTTTCATAGTACATTGCCGCTGGACTGACAATAAATTAAGCAATCAGAAGTATTAATGAGATAGGAATAGATTTTTGAAACAAAATTTGAATGCAGTAATTTTCTAAACTGCGAATAGAATCAGTGAATTTAATTTTAAATTCCTAACACCATATCCAGAATGAGTATAATTCTGAATGAATCTGTAGGAGTTTCAGTTTATTGAGGAGAAATTGGATAAAAAAAACCAAGAGATAGTGTTTATCCCTACATAAATTTATTTTAGAAAGTTAAATTTCAAATGATTCACTGAATCTAATGAGTAACATGATATCTTGTGATATAAATATTTCTTCCGTTTACAAATCGTCATATTTTTGAAATTTGATACTTTCAGGCTATCATTTATAAATTGAAATAATGAAATAAATCAGGAAATTTTGCAAACTTGCCATCAAAAAGTTTTTTTAAAGCGCCTTTTAAAGAAAGGAATATTGTGTGAAAAGTATATAAAACAATTGCGTTTTTATATCAATCATAACAATCAATTGGAAATCATGTCGGGCAAGCCAATCAATTGTGCATTCATGCCATCCGTAAATCAGTTGGAAGTAAGAAAAATTCGCGTTTATTTCTAAATTACTAAAGCTAATATACAAATAGAAGTTCTTGACAAATATCGTTCAAGGATATTTAGTTACATTAAATGTATCTCTGAAAAATATCTTCGCCCCTTTTTGTTCAATTTTTTTAAACATATTCCAATATATGAAAATAATGCAAAAAAATAACAAAAATATTTATTTTAGAAATAATCCTTAGAAAAATTGGTTCATATTCATCTTCTAATTTGCCAATTTATCAGTAATTGACAATAAACTTTCTTGATATTTTAATTCCAAAATAATTAAATAAATAAATAAAAAACCTTTGCAAAAATAGCATTGAGTCTGATGGCTTGGATTGTCATTAAATGGTCGGACATTCTTTATTAAAATTATGAGATAAAGAGTGAAATCTTTATTGTTTCTTGTTCTTGAAGATAGTGATGGAGATTTATTAAGGGGGATAAAATTCAAATGAGTTAAGATAAACACTGCATGAAAAAAAGATAATCAAGCTTTAAAATTACTATCATACAAATTATTTCTGCCACTTTTTATTAATTACAATACGCTTTATAAGAAAGAACAAAAATATAAAAAAAAAATCTGTCTATTTGAAGCAATTAAAAATAATATCTTAAAGAATGAGAAAAAGTCCTTATTATCATTAAAAGAGTTGGTGGTTCCTTTTTTCCATGCATGGAATTTGATTAAATTATAACGTTCTTTTCATTTTGAATGATTTTACGATCATTTATTCCTCTTGTCCTTAGTGATTCATCAGTCATGAAGTCATAAAATTATTGCTATGGATTTCTATAAAAAAAGTCAAAAGATAATAACTGTTCCTCAGCAAATGTGAATTATCTACTTCGGTGGCTAAGAAAATAAACTTTTCTTAATGTAAATGGTCGTAAACATATATTTTAGCCATCATTCGTTGTATTCCTTAATATTTTTGTATTATATATTAAATATTATTATTATTTTTTTATAAATTTCTATCACTATTTTAGTTTTATTTCTCTTTTATAAACTATAAACTGTTCATAAATAAAATAAATATAGTATTTTTTATTTATTCAATGTACAAAATTTTAAGCCAAGCGTATGGATTACATTTCTAAATTTGATTGAGAATTTGTCGTCCACTTTGGAAACTGAATCAAAACGTCTTATCTCTTATTTGCTGGGGATGCAGAAAGTTATTTTGGGTAATCATATAATATTTCCATAATTGCATAATAGATTAAATACACATTGATTACTCACCTTGTTAATAATTTAAATACGTTTAGTAAAAATAGTTTATGGGAGGTTGTTTGGAATGGATGATTTGACGTCTGGATAAATTTTCCGCGTCTGGTATCCGCGTCTGGATAAATTTTAATAGCTTGTGCCTTGTCTGCTTTGTCGTACATATATATATGCACGGTATATGCGGTATGCACGGCATATATATATATATATATATATATATATATATATATATATATATATATATATATATATATATATGTGTGTGTGTGTGTGTGTGTGTGTGTGTGTGTGTGTGTGTGTGTGTGTGTGTGTGTAATGATATTTTAAATTCTTAATTCTTATTTAATTAATTTCCAATATTTTATCTTCATTTAGCCCCTAGTAACTTCATTCTAAAATATTTTCTTCTTTCGGGATCCAATTCCCCTTTCTCTACTTAATTAATTCAATAGAAGCTTTATAAAATTGCTGAATCTGCTAAAAGCCGACACATTCACACGCTCATCGCGAAAGGATAGAAAACTGTCCAGTTATCACATTCTTTTTAAAAGATCCCTGTGTTTCCTTTACATGTGATTGACATGCGTCAGAAATCCCTATCAGAATCTTAATAATATATTGGCACTATGAATAAATATTTTCCGTATCAAAATCTAACGTTATATAAGAAGAGGGATAATTTATTTCATTCTTCTTCCCCACTTCTGTTTTTGTGCGGCGGACCCGCTTTGTCCGCGTCTTTGCTTGTAAATAATTATGCTTTCTAGAAGTATTAAAAAGAATTTAAAAATGTAAAATGTCTCATCGATGTCTTCACACCTGCCTTCTGCTTCAAACAAAATAATTCTTACAAAGAATACTGTGTGATTAAATTCTTGGATATTTACTTCGAATATCTAAAATTACCCAAAATTATACATAATAATAATATATTTTTTCCTCTTGCAGATAAAACTAATGTATCAATAGCGTTTAGTTACACTTCAACTTTAAAGAAAAAAATTTGTAATTATAATTACTATAGCAAAAATTTAGATAAAATAAATAAAACAGATTGTTACTGTAACAAGGAAAAATATAAAGATTTTATAGATATTGATAAAGGTCATATTATTACAGGTAATTTAAAAATTATTGAATCCAACTCTTTAAGAGATTTGATGGGAAGAGGAACAAAATTTAGATTAAGAGAAAAAATAAACCATAACAAAATTTTGATTTCTATTGGTAATGATTTGGATGTTTTTATTGCCAAATTATCTAGAAAATACAACTGGCCTGCGGAAGGTTTCGGGGAATGGAAAGTGAGAATTTTTAAGGAAATTAAAATAAAATTGAATACTGATTTTGACAGATCTAAAGAACGTGGGATTTATTTTAGTAAAACATTAAAAAATGAAATAAAAAATTTAAAAGAAAAATTTGTTATTACTGTAATAGATAAATCAGCAAATAATTTCTGTTTAATTTGTAAATATTATTATAAAGAACTTTTAATTAATGAATATAACTCTAATGAAACTTATATGTTAAAGAGCACCGGGAAAAAGGAATTAGATAAAAGAATGCTAGCTTTCGCAAAAAAAACCAAAACTAAGACTTGCTCTCTTAACTATCCTTATTTATTCCCAACAGTTAAATTTCATAAATATCCATTAAAATTTAGATTCGTAACCTGTAGCACTGGTAGTTATAATTACTATACGGGTAAACATTTCTTTAAATACTTAAAAATTATCCTGGACAAAATAAAAAATGAAGACAACTTTATTATTTCTAGTAACAAAGAAGTATTGGATTTTCTTAAAGATAACAACATTAATAAACTTAATACTTTTGATTTCGAAAATTTATACACTAATCTACCTCATGAAAAATTAATAAAGGTCTGCACTTTTATTTATGACGAATATTTAAATGAAAATATCATTCCTAAAAATAACTGGCTTGAGTTATGTAATTTTAATATTACTGAAAATTACGTGTTTAATGGTATTAATTTTTATAAACAAGTCAAGGGCATTCCAATGGGGACAGCTTTCTCAAGTGCTTTAGCTAATATTTTCCTGCATTACTATGAGAAAAAAATAATTAAATATAATTTAATAAACGGATGGAGATATATTGATGACCTACTTTTGATTAACTTCGACTATACTAATATTATTACTAATTGCTATCCAAAAGATTTAATTCTAAAAGATACAAATATAAATCAACTTGAGGCTACCTTTCTGGATTTAAAAATCGAAATTGCTAATGATAAAACAATAGTTGGTATATACGATAAAAGGGATGATTTCAACTTTAAAATAACAAAACTATGTAACTACCATTCCAATCTAAACTCTAAAATTTTCAAAAATCTAATTTTCTCACAAGTTAACAGGATCAAAAGGGTTTGCAATAATAAAAATTCTTATATTGAAGCATCAAATATCCTCCTTAAAAATTTAATTAAAAATGATTTTCCTAGAAATTACTGTAATGTCAATTTCTTAATTAAACAAGGTATGGTTTGGGATTAATCTTTTGGCTTAAATAAAAATAGAAATTCACTTGCATATTGGATCACTCAATAGATGGCGCTGGGTGCCTACCTCTGTTTACATAATTTACCGTTAACTTTCAAAAACAGGAAATCACAATCGATTGTTTAAAGTTTCCTTCACTATTGGATGGTATGTTCTGGCCTTTTCGTTTTTAATTTTAATTTTAATTTTAATGCTGTTTTTGTTTTTATTGTTATTGTTTTTATTGTATTTTTACTTTGTGGTTTTTTTTCTAATTTGTTATTTTGTATTTCCTTTCTGTTAAAATGGTATATCTCTTGAGCATAATTTCGGGGGATTTTCGGGTCACGAGGAATCATTATTAGACTTAATGTCTGTATGTCCTCACAGAAAAAATCCCTTTATTTGAATCCCTGCCTGAGGGTGACCCTTGAAAAAGTCTTCAGGCCGGATTCTTTTTTTATATTTTTTAATAATTTTTTTGGTTTAATTTTTATTTGATTTTTGTTTTTCCTATTAACTTGATTCTAATACTTTTGTATCAATTCATCTGTGTTTTAGAAGTAGCTGCAATTGCGCTCTCTAAATACTATGAAGTTCCTTTTTGGTTTTAGTTTAAATAGGTAATAAATTTTTGTTGCGATTTCGAAACGGTTTTGTTTCGTTTTCATTTTAGTTTCGTTTTCTTGATTGGTTATATATATATATATATATATATATATATATATATATATATATATATATATATATATATATATATATATATATATATATATATATATATATATATATATATATATATATATATATATTATTCCATATGAAAATTCAGATACATTAAATATTATGTGATTAAAGGACATTCAAGTAGTAAATTTTGGAAGTTGTGAAAAATGAAATGGCAGTTCAGTTGTCCTCTTCGTTAAAAACCAAGGATCAACAACTAAAATATCTACCTGTTCGAAACAAGAAATTAATAGAATTACATATAATTGAACTGACTTCAGAAATTGTGGGTAAGGTTACATTTCAGAATAGCAGAATTTCTTCGAATTATTATTATTACTTATATTTATATCTGATAAATAAAGAAAAATCTTTTAAATGATTTTATTAAAATCATTTAAATGATTATTTTATAGAAATTTATATTGATTGTGTTGAAGCAAACAAATCCTTATATAAGTGATATCATTGGAAAAAAAGTGTAGTAAAATTCCAGTTAAATATGTTCACTGAATAAACGCTTCAGAGTATTAAAAAATATTTTCATTGAAATATAGTTTACATCGTATTTAATTAAAATGCTTACTTAAAATAATGAGAAATTTACATAAATGTTAAATGCAATAAATTAACAAAAAACTTTCTATATTTGAAAAAAAAAAAAAAAAATGGCAAATTCTTGACATTTTAAAATAAAGTGTATTTTAAGTAAAAGAAAGTTTCGATTCTCAAAATAGATGGCAGCACCAATATATTTTGTAATTTTTCTTTCAATCTAATATTTTTAGTAAAAATTATAATGTTATACATCCCATTTTATTTTAAATGTATTGTAATTCCAAAACGAAAGAGAAATTATCTTAATGGTATTGTAAACCAGAATCATTACCTCTTTTATTTATTTTTAACAGATGTATGCATAATAATAGTTACAAATTGAAGTTTAGAAGGTATGCAAAGCTGGAGATTCTTAATAATTAGAAAACGCCATTTATCTTCTAGCCACTTTAAAATGCATATTATTTTATTTACAATTTTTCTCTTAAGAATTTTTTTAATTTGTAATTTTCTAATAAGTTTCTAACACCGAGTTCTTAAATGTCAGTTCATATATACCCACACTAATAAGTAATTTTTCTTTCAAATGAATTATGACGTTCCGTTAAATTTTCGATGTACTTTTGGTAGATTATTTCTAATATAATTTTAGTTTAAATTTTAGTATTTTTTTAATGGATTATTTTTTTTTCGGGTTGAGTTAGCCTGGAGTGTCAATAAAAGCACAAATGTAGTTCTTTCTCCTTTTTTCAACATATTTTCATTATTAAAATAAAATAACATTTTTATTCTTGGACCCATTTTCTGGAGAATATATTTTGCAAATTCCAAGTTTATCAATTAAAAAAAAATCTACTCTATTTAAAAAAAAGCGAAATTTATCTGTGTGTGAATTTTAAAAAGTCATTTAACCCTTTAAAGGGCCATTTTTTTCTAGTCATATTATACTAAAATATTTTTAGGCTTGAAATTAGAATAAGTAAAAGGGTTCATTTAGCTTATTAGAAAAATTTAATTTGATTAATTGATTAATTTGGTTAATTAATAATTAAATAACATAGCAAGACACATAATTTTGTCTGCGATAAAGAACTGAAGCATCTAAGTTTCTGACTTACTAAAAAAAATTTGTCAGAACTTATTCCAACCTACATAATTTCATACAGAGATTGATAAATTTGGTGGGAATCATACTTCCCACGGCCCTAGAAAGGGTTAAAACAAAATCATTTTTCATAACTATTTCATTTGGAGATATTGCGTAATATGATGCAAGACATATCTAATCAGTTTACTTACTCAGCAGCTTCTTTAGTATGCATGAGTAATAAGGCCTGAAAATTATAATAAATAATTAATAACTGAAAAAGTACATGATCAAATATTTGTAGAAATAATGAAAAAAACGCCATGAATTTCAATTTTACAAATTATTTAAGTTAAGGAAATAGTTACTTGTATGTAAATTTTAAGCAGAAGCGAAATATTAATTCATTTTATTTAGAAATAAAATAATAAATATAACTTTAATGATATTTAATGTCTTTACAATGCTGTGTAAACGACTTATCTAAATTTGTTTTGTATTTTATCTAAATTTGTTTTGTATTTTATCTAAACGGCTTATCTAAAATTGTTGATACATTTTTTTTTATTCACACAGCCAAATAATTATGAGGTATTCAAATTTTGAAACTAGACTGGAAAGAGAAGGAAATTTCTAAGAAATTTATATTGAATTAATATTGTAACAATAATATTTCTTGAAAGAATTAATACTGTAACAATAATATTTCTTAGCATGTGCATTTGGTAGTCTTTTATTTAGGAATTGAATTAATATTATAATTTAATCTGAATTAAAAGGTATTTTTAATACTAATTTTTACCTTTTCTGCTTTATATTTTCAAGAACTGGTGAAGTTAATCCCACATTAAGACAATTTTTCACGTAATCATAATATGATTATTAACACTAGTGTTGAAAATATGAATCACGAATTACTTTATTTAAAACTGACATCATTATTATTATTTTTTTTAAATTTGTGTCATATATAATTTAAATACGGATAGAAACTTTAAGAAATCGTTACATCTTTAAGTGGAAAAAACATTTCACATTTTTGAGTTTAATTTACGGAGTTTCTTCTATGTAAAATAGCAAGGCTGATTTGTTAGAGTTAAAAATAGTTTTCGAAATAAAATAAAGTATAAATACATATAGGAATTATTACTAGGTAAATAAATTACTAGTTTTGAATTTAAAACGAAGAATAATTAGAGGTTTTCCGACAACCCAGATTTTTAGTACCAGTTACAATTTACAAATATATCCATCACAGAAAATGCTACTCTAAAATATGTATAAATTATAGTATTAATGTTTTATCAATACATATTGTCGATTAACATATTATCAATGTATACTCCCTGCAATATAAAATATTGCAATAAAGGATTTTCCAGAACTCACTACAGATTCCGAAGCAACAATTTGCTGATGACCTGTACAAAAGTGACAAATATAAAACATAAGTATGCTCTGAGATAGTGACGCTATCATCACTTAGTAGAAGATATTACTTTTTGAAAACTTAAGGATCTATTTGATTACATCAAGGTTGTTTTCACTGTACAATGTAAGTGAAAAAAGTAAAAAAAAATCAAAAATGAACCTTTGTATGAAAAGTTCTTGAGCTACCCAATTATCCTCCAACATAAACGAAAAAGATCGCATTGACATAATATAAATAGTGAGGATGATACACTTGTGACAAATAGATGACCATACTATATTATACATTTATGAAAAGAAATTCAACTAAGGGCAGTTTCTTTAATCTTATGTGATTGTCTATAATGCAAAGCTATAAAAAGATATACTTGTTAATGAATCGCTTAAAGTAAATGTTACTGAACAGATTGTGAAACCAATTTATAAAATTGGCTAACATATCTAAAAGTCATCTAAAGAGATGCCAAAAAAGATACATTTCATGAGCCAAAGTCATTCTCAAGATCTTAAATCTTTTGATTTTGTAAGACTATGGTATTTTACTTTTGTCATCAACCTTTTTTCCACTATGATGTTCAGCATCTTAAACTAAATTTAATCTAAATTAAATTAGTTAATTTAATCTAAAAAATAAGTTTTAATTCGTTTTTTTTTTTTTTTTTTTTTGTAAAACGCAGGATATTTTTTAGACAATCTTGGAAATATATAGCATTATGCTGTGACCGTTTCTGGTTTCATACGTAAGAGAAAAAAAAAGAAAGTTCTTATACTTTGATATATTATTTTAGGTATATTTCTGCATTTATTAGAAAAACTTCATTAAAGACTATTCCAAATGAAACATATTTTGCATTGGCTAATAATAAATTAAAATAATAAAAAATTTTAAAAATCCTTCAATCATTTTTTTTTTCAAATGAAAGGGATGCGTATAAAATCGGGCTTTAAATCTGGTAAACTGATATCGATTGTTTCTGCAACAGTTTTTTTTCTGTATTATATGATATTTAAAGAATTTCACAACCGCCTTTAATGACTACCTGTTAAAAAATAGAAATATATCTAGAAAAAAAGTTCAAATAAAAATATCTAACGAATAAGTTTACAATAAACAAAATTCGGACAAAGAATTAACAATAAGTTGATACTAATGCCTATTTAAATTTATAATGTATATTTTAGACATATAAATCATTTATTTCGATAAAATGATTATGTTATTGTCCCCAGTTTCATTAAACTTGCAAAATAAAATATACTAATATAAAATCAATTTTAATCTTAACCATAGAATGGAATAGAAAATTCCTATTAAATATTTCTATTTTTTTTAACATAAGAATATTATTACGGCCTAGTGGACAAAATACGAATAGTTCTATAAACTCGATAGCAGATTATGACGATTTTTTTAGCAGGATTACACGAAACACAGAAGAATCATTTCCAAACTTTAGGAGCACACATGCAAACAAGAAGCCATTATTAAATAGTTGCAACTGACAATGCTCAAAGTTAATTCGCAGTGAATCAGTATTGAAGGAAAGAATTCCCTAAATTTATATTTATCTTGACTCGGCCGATTTCTCTACTGGCTTAATACCTTCAATGGAAGATCATCCAATGTTCTAGGTGAAAGGCAGAATGTGTCTAATAGAGGTACCTCCAAAAATTTCCCATATGTGGGAATCTTCATTTTCATCTCCCAACGGTTGTCAAATTTGTTCCAAAACAAGAGATTATTCACATGCGGTCATTAAAGTTTCTTCCTTACTGTTAGACATATTGTGCAAAAAAAAAAAAAAAAAAAAACAATATTGACAATGATATACTTTAAAGAATCAAACATATTTTTTTTTGTCATCAATTGCAAATATTTCGAGGGATAATTTTTCACTAAAATTCAAAACTTATAATTGTAATTTCATTTACGTATATTAGAGCTTTTTTAATCTCATAAAGTAAAAAATAATTTTATAAAAAGATAAATTTTAAACTCAGATACTTTTAAAAATTAAAATATGCTTGTGGAATATTCAATCAAAGATTTGCTTTTAAAGCGATTCTAAGAAAACCTTTTTTTACTAAAGAGAAGCACGTTTAAATGCTTTTATAGAGCAAATATGCCAGCTTTAATTTACATACAGATTTAAAATAAATGGAGCAAAAGTTAGAAATATTACTTATTTAGAGATTTGCTCTTGAATATTGAAAATAAGATTTTGAAATAGTAGTGGTATTTATCCCTTCTGATTCTGAAAGAAATAACAGGATTTTTTTTTTTTTTTGTAGCTGTTAAGGATTCTATGCTTTTTTTTCTGACAAATCACATACTCAGCAATCAACTTTGAATAATCATTCTAAAAATATGCCAAAATACTTCAAAAATTATGGTGAATCAATATAGAAATTTATTTCAATGTATCTAAAAATACATAACATTTCTTATTCTAAAACAATGAAACGATTTATTATCAGTTAAGAAAGCTTTTTTTTTTCAAAATACATATTTTTGAAAGTTCAATGAATAAAATTTATTTTTTATTAACAAATTGAATTTTTTAAACAAAAATTATTTTGTTATTTTATTTAATTCTTCGAAACCTTTCTACGTCATTTTTTGCGTATGTTATTTTTTTCCATTAATGCTAATTTAACATAACAGTCTGTTCTTCTGAAATAAAATAATATATTAACTGAAATTACTATTTCTACAAAACTGTAATTATGTATATAAAGCAATCAATTTGTTCAATCAATTATAGTCCAAAAGCAAACATTTCTCATACAAAACATTACTATTATGCAACTAAATACTCAGGAATCATTTGATTGAACTATGAATGTTTCATCAAGATATTTTTGATTTATTTAAAATACTACAGTTCTAAATTGCACTTGTCTTTGTCCTACATAAACATTGTCATTGAAAGTATACAAATATATTAAAAATAATATTAATATTGGAAAATAAATTTAAAAATGAATACTTCATTTTTAAAATTTAAAATAAGATGTGAATAAGGTTCATGTATTTTAAACTATGACAGATGTATGTTATTACTATAAAGCTGAACATGGTTACGTTGAATTGTAAATTTTTTAATACATATTCATAATGACCAAATCAAGTCTTCATCTCAAAATTTCATTTGAATGGAAGGTTTGTGTATTTTCATTAAATAATTGCAAATTTTTGGAATTTAATAGATTTTTAGGGAATAACAAAACCACCCACGTTAATGAAATTTCTGAATGTCAAATTATGGATCAGGCATTTGTTAAAACATTGTTGTGGAATTCGAACTATTTTTATACAGTTTTAAACATTTTATAAGCATTCAGTTTTCTTCCCTTTTAAGATCGGATTGTGAGGAATTTGATTCTTCTACTGACATTATTTTAAATATGGCCTAAAAGCCAGAGAAACTGTTTGCAGAGCTTTTTTTAGTGGATAAATATTAGGAATAATTCAGTGGATATATCAGAGATAGCACAGACGTTTTAAATTAGGGGAAATTGAGTGAGAGGAAGTAGAAATAAAATATTTGAAATCAAAGAATGCTTCTCTAATGGACCCAAGCTTTAGAATTCCCAAACTTGAAGAAATATTTGAATACTATAAAGTCTCTATTATATTCTTTATAGCATAAACTTAGAAGAAAAAGAAATTTAGATTGGTTCTTCATGAACTGAGCATTCAGCAAGCACATCGACGAGGGAAAATCTGAAAAACTCTTTTGGAAAATTCAAATAATTGTTTTCAGACCAATAGTGATATGTAATAGAAAGTGAATATACTTACGATTTCTAGATTTTCGAATGCAGGATGTCAAGAAGGACTTTTTTATGATCCTACTGAACAATTTATCACTCTTTCCCACGCTCTGCTATGGACAGCTAAATGAACTGTCAGCTGCTTAAAAAAGTAATTACTCATCTTTGTTCAATAGAAAAAAAGTTTTGTATTCTTTATTAGATATTACCATATTTATATGTATCAGAAAAATTCAGTATATGCAAAAGGATTAAAAAGAATTTTTACCGAATCTCTCATATATTCCGTATTTCGCCTTATTAGATCATTATATACTACTGTCAATATTGATTTTTATCCATTTAGACATTTTTCAAATGTTTCCGATTTGGAAAAAAACAATGTATTATATGTATTTTGTGTCCAAATAAAAAGGATGGTGCCATTAAGTGATTAACCTCTGGCCAAAAATGTTTTTTAAAGACGATATTTTATTTTCATGTTTCGTGTTTCTGTATATTTATACTACAATAAAATTATGTAACAAGAAAGGTTTATCAAAAATTATTTAGTGCTCAGATACAAAAATTTGTTTATATTGAAAGAAAAGCCCAAAGCATTTGAAAGTGAAATCTGTTCAATAAATAATCAATCAAATCTAGAAAAAATATCTAATTAGATGAAATATATCCCCCTTCTAAACAAAAGCTACAAACCTTTATTAATTAAAAATTCCATACTTTTATAAAATGTAAACATTTGTTATATACAAAAATAACGAGATTTCCATCCTCGTTTATCGTAACTTAAGTAAATGTATTAACGAAATTTTTTACATGTGCAATCGACCATTAAATATGTTCTAAATAAATATCTTATGACCAGAACAGTGAAATATCCCATTAAATAATAATGGAATCTTATATTATGAGAAATAACCTATAAGTTACTGACTGATAAAGCTAACACGAAAAAAATATTTAGGAAAACTAATTTTGTCGGGATTATTTCTTTTTGCTGCATATTAAAGCGAAATTATGTGAAAAACTAATAAACAAAATGCTGCCGAATCAATATGAATAGAGAGCATAGACAGTGTCACACTTAAGCATAACGAAAATCTTACATAACGCTCTAGAAGATCAGATATGTTATTTTCTCTATGAAATGTGCTGTGACCATTGCAGGAAAATCATTTTCTCTAATGTAACTGACAAAATACTTTACACATTGCTCAGTTTTAAGAATTGATTCAAGATGATCAATTCTGGGAATATAATATTTTTTTCCACACGCAGTGACGTTTCATTTAACATTAGACATTAACCTCTTACTGATGTGAGAAACTGATAAAAATGTATAAAATGCATCACTATATACTTGCACAATACAACACTATACAATCTTTTTAAATGTCGATAAAATAACAATTTGAATTAATAAATGCAGGTGATATTGCAACATTGTTGCTCTAGTGGATGAGATATCACTAAACCACTAATATCCTCAAAACTGCAGAATTTTAAATTATAATGCCAATATTATGCGCATGCGGATACCATATGATATTGATGAAATCATAGCTTGTGGTATAAAAATGATATAAGATTATGTGCATCAAATGTCTTATATGAAATATTCGTGTTTTGAAAATGAGTCAGAAATTTATTTGATTTATTTTGGCATAAAGAAACATTTATATGACAAGAGGAATGCAAAAGTATAAGTATTGTAACAAAATGTGTTTTATGTTACAATCACATGAACTTAAAAAAGAAATTTCTACTGTCACACAATTCATTTTCAGTAGAATTATGTTTGTATTCATTTGCTTTGATTTAATTTAGAATGCAAATGTGATTCTTTAATTCATTTGATAAAAATTTCGTTCCTTTCCGTCATAATATATTATAGAAAGTATTACTACATTTCCAAATTTTACCTATATCTTGTTCACAAAATGAAATTAGCAAAAAATAATTATTTTATGAATTTTATGTATTTTTGTGATTATTTTTTAAGAATGTCCTTTAATTTTTATTTAAACACTTTATAGCATGCTTTCATTATTGGTTTTGATGTAAATAAGAAAATTAAATTTAAATATTTAAAAACTAAGTATTTCCTTGAGTTAAAAAGCGACGAGTGAGATTTCATAAAATTCCAGGCTAGTTTTATTCTTTTACAGCATAAATACAGTTGCTATGAAAAGATCGAAACATCATTTCATTCTTGAAAGCTAATGAAATTTCAATGCTATTTTTCACATTTACCATTTTATAGAAACATAAATATGAAAAAAAAGCATGAATTAAAAATCTTTCAATAAATAATAATTTACCTAATACTAATATCTCGAAATATGTGATGATATATTTTTAAATTAATTTTTACATTTTTAAATTTAGATTTTATATTCTAAAGCAATTTTAAAGCGAATAATGGAAAAGTATTCTTTTGTAACAATTATATCAGTTCGTTTAATATAAACCAAATATACTCTTATCTCTTTATACATGGATTAAATATATGCAAGATACCCTTCTTTTTCTTCTTTTGACGTCTTACCTCTGTTGTTTTAAGAAATATTTGCTGCGAAAAATTATCTTCCAATATTTACAATATCCTTCATTCTGTAACTACGCGTTCTTAAATTTTCGTAGTTTCCTTTCCTGAATTGATTTCCTGAAATTTTAAAATTAATATTTGCATTACTTTCCATCATTGAACCAAACAACAAAAAGTACTCTTCATAAAAATTTACACCAGCACCTGTTGTCAACAATCTCTACTAATAATGAAAGAAGAATTTTTGTATGGTTGTGTGCATTTCTGCGTGTTGGCTGCCTACAGGCAAATCACAAGACATAGAACTACGACATTTGGCTTGAGCACACTTTGCAAATGGAAATATTTACTTTGGATTATTTTATTATACATTTAAATAGAAATTATATGAATAATCCATAGATATATTTTTATGAATTTTCGTGACAACTTCCTAAAGTAATAATACAACATAAAAATGACTTTCGTTCTATCACAAAATTTATATATATATATATATATATATATATATATATATATATATATATATATATATATATATATATATATATATATATATATATATATATATATATATATATATATATATATATATATATATATATATATATATATATCATCATCAATTACATTAATTCAGTTATCTCAAATATAAATATTAGGTACACTTTACAGAGCAGTATGTTTTTATCTTTATTGTAATAAAATTTAAATCGTTTCATCAATATTAAAATTTTTTTTTCTGTGCTTTTCATCCATCATAGTTCAGCAAAGAATGGATATTTAACACTTTTTTGCATCATTGTAAAAAGTATTAATACAGGAACACCTTAATTCCACTCAAACTTCAAAAAATCATAATAAAAAGTAATGAACGAAAAGAAAATGGGTTTGCGTGAATATATTCAAAGAGCCTTTGGATTTTTCATATTAAAATGATTAAAAAATTGCCCTCTAAAGTCGCTCTTAAATAAAACTGAGTTGGTTTATCCAAATCAAGGAAACAGGTCGCAGTAACTTAACACAGCTAATTTTATTTTAAAACAAAATATGTTTAAATGAACAATCACTACTAGTTATTAAGCTAGTGAGGGTATATACACCTTTTACAACTAGTATACCATGCCGACATCCATGCCACCAACGAACATTGAAGAATATCTTTCATTTCTACCATAGTGGCTGGACGTCCCGGTACATGTGAGATTTTAGGTATCTCCATAATCAAAAGTTCACTGAAGTAATGACTTACAATCGTAAGAGTGACTTAATCTTGCATCCTTGGCTTATCACCAGGTTCTCAGTGAATGTGCTTCGTAAAAACGTCTGGACGGAATGAGGAAACTAAGAGGGTTCACCCATCATCCTGCATGAAGTGTAGGGTAGGTAACACACATGTTTACTGCAAAGCAGGCACAAAGTGGTTTCTCAAAAGCGTGAGATACCATTCTGCAGTGACCTAACATATTTTTCCAATCTGATGCAGGACAAAGGACAGGCTTTTCAAAAAAGAAAGAGTTCAGAATGAAAGACATGGCCATGTAGGCATGGTATCTTGATGTACCCCAGATACGAAAGTTTTGCGTATTGAGGTCAATGCGCAATGAAAAGTGCGCTTCATCTGTCCATATGATGTTCAGCAACCAATGTGGATAATGTTCCATTTGTGCAAGTACCCACGTTTCAATGAATTTTTTTGTCATCGGAATCTATTGACAATAAATGTTGATGTGTCTGTATCTGGTACGGATGAAGTTTCAAGATTCAGTGCAGAATGTGTTGGATCTAAGCTTCCAGAACCCCTGTTACTTTCTCAGCTTTACGCTCCCGTTGATGTCACAGCTACCAAATTTTAAATGATATTTTGTACAAGTGAGACGCGGTCCACACTGAGGGATGGGTTTTACTTCTTGGACGATCCTACAAACTCCTTGTTTCCTCAAATTTGCTTAGGAAATTCAGCACACCATTCAATGAAATATGGTTTTTATACGCCTTGATTCTTTCATTGTACGGAACTTTCGCAATGCTTTTGTCGTGAATTCCTCATTGTTATTAAAATGTTTAATCACTAATGCACGATGCGGTAACGATACCATGCGGCTAGCATTAAAAAAAATACAAAAAAGCTAGCTATAAAATACAATTTCCAGTTTTGTATTTTATAGCTACCTTGATTTGCATAAGCCGTTTCGGTGTGACATATGAAGAGCACCATCTATCTTTCATTTTTACTTATTTTTAAAGTCAAAAAATATCCAAAGATTTTTTTTTGAATATATCCCTATAAACCGCAATATATTCCCATAAACCGCATTACTTTTTTTACTACGATTTTTTTAAAATTTTACTCGAATTTGTGGCACATTTTATATTTACAGATAATGGTGAAAATTAAAGAAAAAACACTGAAAACAAATTTTGTTAGCTTGTATACCTCTGCTTTCTAAAGAAATATAATTGGACTCATGAAAATATATAAACAGTATTTCTTATTTTGAGACTCTCTTATTAGAGTATTGTAAATTTGCTAACTCTTTGGACAAATTGTGAACAATATTCACTATTACTTTCAAAATGCCGATGTTGAAAGATTGCGAATAGAATTCTTCAATATTTAACGAGCATGCTTCTATGAAACAAGCAAATTATTGTTCTCGTTGAAATTTAATCATTTTTATTCATATTAAACCTAGGAGTTCACGTCAGATAACGGGCACTGATTAGGGAATAAGTGATAACATGATAAAATGATAAGAATAAGTAAGAATTAAAGATGTAACTATAGTATTACAAGCTGCATGTCTATGAATATTCGCAACTTAAAATTTATTTGTTCTAGGAAAATATTAAAATAATTTTTCGTTTAAAAAGTTTAGTTAAAAATAATTCCGCTCATTAATCCTTGCGAAAACTCTGATAATTAAAATTGGCAAATTTAAGAAAGAACATCCTTTTTACGAAGCATTAAATAAATAATCTGTTGTAAAAAATTTAAACATGTTCTATATTTTACTTTTTAAAATGTATCTTTCTTTTCTTCATGTAAGAGTGAAATGCAATTTATGAATTTATAAATTCTTATAAGGACACTTTAAGTAATATCATCGAAATTCCTTTTGATTTGAAATGTGAGATTTATGATAAAAAAAGTTTAAGTCTCGCAATATGTTATGCAACTTTGCAAATAATGAAATAATTATTGAAAATGTTTTTATTATAATAATTCTTAATATAAATGTTTTAATTTCCGTATTCAATACAAATTTTATTATCTACATTATTAATTACAAATTTGTAAGATTATCTACATTATTTACAAATTTATAGGATTTTATTTATTATTCATATACTTCATGCAATAACATTTTATATATGATGAATATGAAATTTGTTTTTTATACACAAGTAGGGAAAAATTGTTGAGAAGCTAGAGATTCTGATTATGAGAAAGAAATCGGATTTAATCCTTATTTTGCATTGTAATGATAATGTTTCAGATACATAATGAAACTTAATTGACCTTGCAATCTAATTTCATATTACAAAATGCTAAGACTGGCATCAATTTCTCACTTTGACTTCATCAAAATGCGCCAAAAATTTTATTAGAAGGCTCATTTAATTTTTATTGCATAACAATATCTAAATTGAAACATCAAGAGAAAACAAATTTTTGAAATGTGAGCTAAATCTGATTTTTCATATCAGCAGAAGATTCTCAGAATAAAGTTGGCAAATTAAACGTTCACTTCAGTTCGCCTAAAATTAAGGAAGTACAAATATGATGTATTTAAATAATGTACAGATATTTGAAGAATTTAAAAACATGAAAATTAATTTAATCCTTTTCTTTTCATATACTGAAATTAATCTTTGGAAAGTATGAAAGATTGGAAGACATTTAACAACAAGCCTTTTGACATTTTCCCGTTTTAAAGCAAATTCAGTTTTGCAAATATTATTCTCAGCCAGATGATAATTCTCTAGCATTTCATGATCTTTCCTCAGAATTAACCAATAAACTAATAATAGTTTCGTCCATCCCTGTATTTCTTAGTCAATATTTAACTCTTAGATAATATCTGCATTAAAATAATTTTTCAGAAATTCTAAGGAAAATATTTAATAAAGTTAAAGCTCCTCAAAATTTTATAAACTTAATTGAATAATTAACAAAATCTATGGGTAATTATTTATTCGTACTCAAAAATTTATGAGACAGATATAAGATTTATTAAATTAAATTCGAAATCATTGAAAGTGTAGTATGTACGATAAGACTTAGCTAGAAAATTGCGATATAAGCTTGGATAATATTATTCGCTGAATATAAAATATAAAGTAGTTACATTAGCGGTGACCTGGCCTAGGAGTAACGCGTCTTCCCCGTAATCTGGGCTTTTAGGGCTCAAGCGCTGATTCGGGCCTGTTTGTTCTTCACCCTGTGTTCTATCTGTGAGGTGTGTGAAAGAGCCCCCCTGTAAATAGGGGTTGTGAAAGCGAGCGTGCGAGTGTCATCTTCATATAGAAGTCAGGCATCTGCATTCAGGTGCTCATGGGTCTTTACCCTCAAAAGATGCTGCATTTCCTTTCCTTGGTAACGGGGACACGACATCATCATCATCAATAGTTATATTATTTCAATAAATTTTTTTTAAAAACTGAATGCAAACCATAGAAGTGATTGCTGAAAATAAGGATTCAAAATATCATAAAAAATAAAAATACTGTATATAGAAATAAGTTCGTCCTAAATTTTATCTTAGCGGAATCCTTTATGGAAATGCCTACGTGTATATCATCATTGAGTAACCAAACTGCTACTGACGAAATCCTAAAAATGATACATGAATTTTCAGTAAAATATAGTAAAAATAAATCAAAATAAATACCTTGCATTCAAAAACATTTTTTTTTTTGAAAATAATATACTGTGCAAATGCGTATAAGTAAATAAACTTAAACACTTATTGCAGTAAGAAAAATGTCTTGCTGAAGAAATGCTCTGTTTACACTCGTATTTGATTTCTTAAAAAAAAAGTAATAATTTGTTAGATTCTCTATAAGAGAGCCAGATGCTGACAAAATTTTTCTTACCGTTATCTGAAGCTTCAGTGTAACTCAATGTCTTTGGGTGTGACTTACTTATTTTAAAATTAATTATCTAAAAATTCTCTATGAAGGAGATTTATTTCATATTATTAATGGGAATAGTTTCCTAGGACATAATGTGAAAAAAAAATCTCCGGTATAATATAGAATACTGCTCACGAATTTGTAGCAATAGTAGAAATGAACTTATCTTCTAATTTCCGATGACGCATTATCTTTCAAGATGATATACACAATGGTCTAGCGTGCCTTTTAAAAATCGTATAAATTTTCGTATAAATCTGAAGAAGGAAGAAATGAAAGAGAATATCAATCCAACATTATTAAATACGTAGTTTAAGAGAAAATTAATGTTCCAAACTTTATTCCATGTATTCAACAGAAGCTTTGAAACATAAATCCATTTCTTACTTCTTGAAGTCCCTAATAATTGAACTTATTTCTTAAGGAATTCGATTTCGCAGATCTTGGAGAACAACACATATAGGTTTTCAGTACAGCTCATATTGTTATTTGCTGCTTTTCAAGCTTTTTATTTATCACTTTACAGTCAGAAATGTAATTCGTTGCGTAATGATACACCAAATAGCAGGAATTGTATTTTTTGCTTCAAAAAATAAATATGCATAATTGTTTACTTTGAGTTTTCCCCCTTAAATTTAATTTACATCATCTGACCATTCTTTAAGTATTTTTTAAAATATTTTTTATAAAAGTAAATAAATAAAATGTCAACATAATGCATTGTTTTGATAGGTATCTGAGTGCAAAAGGTTATATTTAAAGTCTGTTGATTTTCAATTATTACGTTCGAAAACATTTCGAATCTACATACTATCTGAATATACTCCACATAATATACTCTACATGTATATCTGAAGTCAAAGGATGGTGTGCACCTTTTTCCTTCACATGTGTACTCATCTTCAACAAATATTCTTTGTTCATTGTAAAATATCTTATGATATGGTGGTTCTTTAAAATTATTATGATACGCACTCTACAACGTGCGTAGAATTCACTCTGTACACTCAGCACGTAAATAGACTTTTTACCTAAATAAGTAACAATGCCGTTTTTACAATACTATCCGAATACATGGAATAGAATTTGGCGATTTCTTTTAACCCGTAAGTATCACATGTATCTCTAAATTTGTCTCTTATTGGAAATACATGCTTTAAATCTTGTTCTTTTTCTATATACTTATAATAAAGACGAATGTGCGTATATGTGTTTAGGCTCTACAGGCCAGACCGTTTGATCTACATCTTCTAAATTCAGTCCATGTCGGGGGTCGACAATATGCTCTTGGGGGATTTTTTTTAGAATTTGTAATTAGAATGTTAGTTAATTACAGATTAAGCGAAATTTCTGCGTTTTTTCACTTAAATTTATAAAAAAATATTATCTCACAGTCATAATTTTTACATCAAGTTAAATTTTAAAATATTATCGTTTTAATGATATCAAGGTTTTTGACTTATAATTTAAATTTCTATTTTTAATGAATTAAAACAGTATTTTAACCATATTTTTAAAAGCTTATTTCGAGCGAAATTAAAATAAAATTTAACCTACATGAACTACATTGGAAAAAATTAGCTTTTATCAACATGTTGCCACTACATTCACAAAACCTGAAATAAAAAAATAATAAGATATTACTGCAAATTAAACCTAGAAAAATATAATTTACAGAACGTGCCTGCATAAAATGGAATAATTATAAAATGTTATATTTATAAAAAAAAGTGATATTTTCTACAAAAAAAAGCGAAAAAACGTTTTCTATGGCGATTTAAAATAACTATATTATTAATTAAATATTTCAGTTTTATTTAAGACATACATAGTTCCATATATACAAGATCTACACTCTAAATAGGACCCAACAGCCAATTTGTAAACATATATTTGATTGAAGATTGATATTTGACAGAAGATTGATACTTTAGATTGTCAAACGAATTTTAATGAATATGATTTATGGGATCGAATGACATTATAAATTTAGCCTTCATAATTCTTTCATTAGTAAATTTATTGATGAAATAAAATAAAATGTTATTTCCCATATTTCAATCTTTTTTGAAGGTATAACTGAATTTAATGACGAATCAAAGAAATTATTGTTGAATAATTCTTTAAAATATTGCACGAATTATAAAAAAAAAAAAATATTCTGTGAGATTACAATCCTGATGGATTCAATTTTCTTTAATTATTTTTTTTAAGTATGCTTGGTTTTAGCAATTTTTTTTCCTACTTTTGAATCTCTCATATCTAACATTTCAAATCTAAATAAAATCTTATGGCAAATTATATATATATATATATATATATATATATATATATATATATATATATATATATAGTACAATAAACAAAATATCGTAAGGCTTCTATAATAATTTGAGTTATGTGACTACAGAAATATAAAAGTATGACGACAGAAACTTTAAAATATTTTGCTGAAGAGGCTATTAAGAGAAAAAGGTATATAAATATTTAATTAATAATTTAGAGAGCTTGAATCCTGGCGAACCAACTGGTCTCCAAAGGCGACTATTTTGAATAATTCTGCATCTTAGAGAACTACCTTCACTTTTATTTGTTTCACAAAGAAATTTTGATTCTTTTTCTTACTTGTAATTCAGATGCTGCATAACAGAAATTTTATGTTTACTTAGTGTGCATTCAGAAATGGCAATAAATGCAATATACCATATATGGTATATACAGAATATATGTCTATAAGTATTTACTCAAAATATTTTCTGAAGATTTTTTCTAAAGTCTTGAACATATATTAAAATATAGTGCAGACATAATACTAAACAAAAGCATTTTAATGGAGCTAAAGTATCTTGAAAACCCTCTGATTTATTTATTCCATTCTGCTAAAACTGCTACATTAAAAATGAAAATTTTTAGTACAAAAGAATAAGTATTTGAAAAACACTTTCAACTCTAGTGATCCTTCAAATAAGTATTTAGATACAAAATTTCATGCAATATAATATTAAATTATTTCGTAAAGCACTTTTACGCATGATGCTTATTTTAAAAGCACTTTTAGAAATAGCCGACAAAAAATTATGTTGAGATATTTTACATTGGGATGCAAATATGAATGTAAAGTGTTATCCCAATTGCTATTCAGTTTTGAATATTATAGTTAAACATATTGCAAAAACTTGAACTTGCTTATTTAAAACATATTTCTCAAATACAAATTTTGTTACTTATCATCCATTTTTCAATTATACATTCTTATCCATTATAAACAGATGTTTTATTCCATTTCCAATTCATTTTATTTTACCTATTCACACACATATAATCCTCTAAATATAAACATCTGTCTGTTTGAAACTTATATAATTCCATATCTTTTGATGTATAGAAATAAAATTTGGCACACAGGTTTCTTAGTACCTCTACGAATTAGTAGCGTTTTTAAAATATTTCTATATCCTAATCTTAAAAGTAATGAAATAGAGATCGAATGTTCGGTTTTAATTTAAGAAAATATCAAAGGAAAGAAAAACCCTAGCTTTAAAATTTTAAAAATTAAAAAAAAGTTCTTTAGTGAAATTATTTTCATATAATTATGTTTCTAATTTTAATGCATTTTTCAATATTAATTAAGCAAGTAATATTTGCTTTTTGTTACCAAAGTGTTGGACCTTTCACTATGATTCGCGTTCATTTTTCAATCTTAATTTAGATTTTTTTTATCCATCACTACTTAGGCTTTTATTTGTAGTGTTTGTACATTTTCATATGTGAGAGCAGTAAATTACCTTTAAATTCGATCATTTAAGCTATTTGCATTTTTTAAAATTTTGATTTCATTCTGTCTGATGCTTTAGCTTTTTGATTTTTCAATGTGAACTTTTAATATACCTTTTGTTTAGTAATTTGATGACAATTTTTTTAACACAGACTTAGTGAATTGTTTCAGTTGTTGATATAGCTAATTTTTATTGAGTTATTGTGCATTTCACTGGCCATTTTTCATGTGTGACTTGATCATCGCATTGGAAAAAAAATAATTGTAGTTGCAGTAATACATATATGACGAAAATTGATGATGTAAACCATTTGAAAAAGAGATTCGTTGTACAAGATAAATCTCAAAATCGAGAGGAAGCCATTGACACACTTTACATTAGTATTAGGGACTGGCAATGGAGGCACAAATCACATAACACGATGCGCAAAGCATAGTGAGAAATTATTAATAAGATCTCTAGGGATGTCATTTATTTAATCAGGTATTCAAATGGACTAACAAGATCACATTTACAGGGAAACAGCTAATTGAATTAATATTGTTTTATCTGAACGAGTAGTTGAATTCATATTGTTTTATCTGAACGTGATTGTTTTATCTACCTGAGTTGTATAAATTTATCTATGAAATCATAAGAACGAGATCCCATATTCCTTAAAACTTTATCTACTTTGGTAGAAATTTGTAGATTTGTAAATCAAATTTCTACATTTTGTAGAAATTTGATCAACTTTTGACAAATCGCTTTCCTATAAAGTATTTGTCACTATTGAAGTTGCTGCGTTAAATGCATGCTTTGCGTCTATGTGTATACGTGTAGTACAGAAATTGACATTCTGGTTTATTTTTCAAGTTGCCCTTATGCTATTGTATGAAGAGTCAAAAATAGAAGTATAAAGAATATTTCAACACATACAATTTTAATGGAAAACATGGACCGTTAAACATTTGCATGAAATCTACAAGATTAGTATCTAGAGTTATAGAACTAGGCCCTACCTATTAGAAAATCAAATTATTCATTTCAAAACAATACAATTTTGGCAAACGAATGTTTCTTTAAAAGAGATAACAAACTTCAAAATTACTGCTTTTGGTACATTAGAAATCCGTTCAATGTACAAATGGTTCATCTTCATTGACAATTTTCTGTAAATGTGTAGCGTGGCAATTTTAGAAATTGTTAGATTCCAATTTGTGTGACAATATATTGAAGAGTGAATGTAATATTCAGTTAGATTATATCTGCATTATATCTGAACTGAGGATCGAATCGGCTTTGATAGTAGTTACAGATCTCTATAGACAATTGTTGATTATTTGAAAAAGCTTGTCTTTATGTCACAAGAAATGAATTCGATTTCATAAGTGCAAATATTGATACAAAAAAAGGTCATTATATTAGTGTCAAAATTGCTCATTTTGAATAAGTTTTTAAAGATTTCAATTAATGTATTTATCTAATAATTAATAAAAAAAGTTAATATAAGTTAATACCTGCATTATTGGTTGGGTTCTATCGTTTTAATAAACTTAGTGATATGCATATTATTCCTGAAAATTAGAGCGGAAGTCGTTTTGAAACTCTAGTCAGAGGAACAGAAAAATGGTAAAAGTTAATAAATTTGCCTTTTAATATATCAGAAAATTTACAGTCAGAAGTAAAAAAAATTGTGTATCTTTATGGATTGATGTCAGAAAAAAATGTACTTACTGATTACTTCTTCAGTATGGATGATGTTTAAAAAAATAATTTCTGTAATTTTCTTTACTCCCAACAGAAGCCAAAGTATTTTCATACATTTGCATATTTAATTTGATGAAGATTTGCAACTGAAATATATGCCTAATTGCAATAGTAAAAAAATAAATTATTTTTTCCGTTATTTAGGATACTGTTTATATATTTTCATATGATATGTGTGTATGTGTAATTAGAGCAACTTCAGATGATTTTATTATTAATGGTCTAATAATCACAAGAATAACGTTAATAATAAAATAGATGAATGTTGAGGAATTTTATATTTTATGCCATCCAGATTCGAAAGAACCAGGTTTGCTTCTTTTTGACATATTTACTCTTACTGGAAAATATGTCCTGGTACAGTTTAATATTGTTCCAAATTCGGAAAATAATAATATTTTTTGCTGAAAAAATATATAGATCATGCAATTTTCAAAAATTTTGATATTCATAAGGCGTTTGGAATTTTAATTATTTATTTATTATTTTTTACATTTATTATTATTTTTTGGCAATGTTGCTTCACACGCGATAAAAAGAATAAAAGTATTTTTCAAGGCAGAAAATAAATGTTATAAATTATAAGTAATTTTAAATGATTTCCTGTTGCTGAGTTCGCATTTCATCTTTCGAGATTGAGAATGAGACAAGTCTTTATAAGAAATAATTGTAAACCAGGCAATATGAAGAATTATAGAGAGAGAGAGAGAGAGAGAAAGAGAGAAAGAGAATAAAAAAGAGTTTAGAATAGGTTTTGGAAAAATTGATGCATATTTTCCTATTTGAAGATCTTTATTTGAAAATTTTGAAATCATCTTTATTTCTAATGTTTCACGTTTTTATTTGTTATTGTAGTACCTTTAATTTAAATAGTAATATGATTGAGGTAAATATATTTTCAGGGGGAAAACAGCGTCTTTATGACCAGCATCCGGAAATATCTTATTATTTAAATGTGTAATATACTTACTTTAAAAGTAAAAAGTTCCAACAGAAAAATGTGATTTCATTTATCCTAACAGTTTGTAAAACTAAAAAAATATATTTAAGACAATCTTTAAAATTGTGTATATCATATATAAATACTCGTGGATATGTAGAATTAAAATACATTTAATAATATTTCTTAACTCATTCTTATCCTTTCTTAGTTCAAAATAAAAAAAAGTTTTTTAATGAATCTTAATAAATTTTCTTCTACAATGCAAAAATATTTTTAAAAAAAAATATTAAGTCACTTTCATTTCTTTTTCTACAGAATCGAAAAATCTTCTTTTAAGTACGTTCACTGTATCCTTATTTCAGAAGTATTTTGAAAACATAATTTCCAATCTTAAGTTGATACTAAACGTGGCTGAATATTCTGTCAAATGCACTCTTTTAAAAACTTTTAAATTTAGTTATGCTAGATATTTATTTGAAAATAATTAATATATGATTCTTGTGATAAAATCGGAAAAGAAATTATTAGAGATGATGTTGGATATTTTAATTAAATTTAAAATTGAGTTAACTATGTAAATTTTAAAGGCATTATTTCTTCTTTGGGCATGGAATTTCCAAACTAATGAACTGTGTTATAAATTTTTCATCCTATTAAAAATTATTTAAATTCCACTCAAACACGAACTGAAAATTAATATATTTTTAGAAGAATGCTGTATCATGGTTTAATCAGATTTATTATTACTTATGTTTCATACTCATTTATATTTCCTGTATGTTATTTCATTAACGGTTCAGTTAATTCTACTGATTATGTTTTGGTGTGTATCTCAAACTAAATGTATTATGAATTTAATGAGAGTATAAATTATGAAATTTTTATAATTATTGCTCCAATCTAAAAATAGCAGACATGTTGAGGATGTTGAGCATTCATGTTTTTAAAATGACTCTTTTGAGATCGCAAAAGCACATAAAATTATAATAAAGATCTAGTGAAAGATATTTAATGAATTTTTGTTACAAATTTTGAAATTACATTATAGCTTTAATTTTTAGTAAAAATGTTATTTTTTTAAATAAAAATACATTGTTTCTCATTGTATCCGTTCTTATATCATCACAATCTGATTACTACACTTTGTATGAATATTAATTGTCTTCTTCAGATGAAGAATATTTGTTAATATTTTTTTAGCTGTTTATCAAAAAATTTCCTTAGGATAATAAATTCTTCCTAAGTGTAAAGCAATTTAAAAGGTTTTTCCTAAATTTCACAAATAAAATGTGTTCAGAAAATTTTCAGAAATTTTATTCGAGTCTAATTATTTATTAATTCCATATATTATTCATATTTAGATGAATGTATTATATTCTTGTTCTTTCATAAAATTTTTCCAGAAGTTGTTCAACAGATCTTTCATCTGACTATCCAATACTCTTCCTTAATTCAAAACCAGGATGTCTGTTGTAACGGGTAATAACCATGCAATTTAATTACTATTATTAAAAATTTCGTACATTTACCGTGTCAATTCTGGTGGATTTCTACGAATACTTATATGATTCAAAATATTGTGAGAAAAATATGTTTTGACAGCAAGAAGTCTGTTCCAAATATTTATAAGACAATAATTTCGTAAATTAGTAATAAATAATTATTTGCTTTAAAGTATTTAAAAATTTATAAAGAAATTATTCTAATTGAAAAATATGATAATTTTAGAAAATTCTTTAAAAATCTCTGCAAAAACCAACCTCTTCAATTGAGAATATCTTAATAATATAATACTTTTGAAAAAGAACAGATAAATTTTCATTATCAATAAATCTGAAGTCTGAAAACTAAACATTTTGTTCTAAAATAAATTGTTATGATGCATTACTCTATTTGACCTTCACTAATTTACCGGAACTAATAAGCAAATGTATTTGCTAAGCTTAAAAAAATCATAAAATAGCAATTCAAATAGTAAAATTGTAAATAACAGAAGATTCATCTAAAAATGATATTGTCCTGCGATTTAAAGTTATCTTCATTTTAAAAAAAAGATATTTTTCAAGAAAACAAATAGTTTATTAGTTGATTTTATGTGAATACGGTGAATTTTAAAGAATTAACTTAATTCTGGAAGGAAGGGTTAATGTTTATATAATAAAGATTCTGAAAAAATCGAATAATTGAGTAATCAATGACTTTACATATGGTTTATTTTAAAATAAATTAGACTCTTTCAAAACCATTTTATTTTAAAATCGAGCTATGTGTTTGGTTTTATTTAATATAAATTATATTATAAATATAAATTCTTATTTGTTTATTATAATTCATAGTACTTTTATTTTATTAATCTTTAAAAAAATTACCATGGTAACCAAACATATTTTGTGCCGAATAATTTTGCAGTTTATGCAAATATTATCATACTTAAAATTTTGTATAAGACTTTTAAGATTCCCCCCTTAGGTGTTGGTATACTTACGTTTAGATTTTGGCAAGTTGATTAATAATGTGGTTTAACGCTCGTTAGTTGAAGCTTTTAAATATCAAATATCATCATATGATAATATTAAATTAATGAATCGTCATAACATTCATAAATGATTAAAGACGTTGACAGTAATTCTGTTTACCAGTTTCAATCAAAAATTGAAAGGAGTTAGCGCCAATTTGGTAGCCAATCTGATCCGTTCCACTATAAACCGTTTAGGAGGGCATGCATAACCCAGGGAATCTGAATGGACATCGCCATGAAATATTAGTTAACGTACCCCGGATCTAAAATGTTTAATTATGTTATCTCTATTTCTCAGATCACTCTGCCCTCTGTAGCAGAGTGGGAGGGGATTATGTGAATTAACTGTTGATGAGTTACTACCAGCGTTGCAGCGCAATCACTTAGATGGAATAGATGAAGGCAGTGGTTATATGATTGCAATTAAAATGACCTTCCACCCCCCGAATGCGTGGCGATGACAGGAAAGCGGTTTGGCTAATATTCCACGTTCGCTGCATGCATTTGTTTGAAACCTCCTTTCGAATGAGTTAGGGTATGCATTCCTCTTTTGAGTTCTCAAATGTTAAAACTCCAGAAATCAGATTACAGATAGCGATGCTACAAGTTTTAGCGTTATGCTTCGTGACTTTCGGCTGGCGAGTGTTTGTTACAATCGTGTTTTGAAATATTGAGATTTTAAACTATTTATGTGGTTAATGTATGGAGATAACACTATTGTTAGTAGCTTATTAGGATGCTGCGTCTTAACTTGTATACTCTCAACTATTTCTTCCCATGCAATTTTATCAAATGCGATGCCAATTTTAAAGTTTATTTAAACGTATAAATATGAAATAAATGACATATTTGGATATTAAAAATGTTTGGTGTTTGTAATTAATTAACTGACACATTTCTATTATATAGTATTTATAATCAAGACTAAAATTCTAAATTTCAAAAGAAAAACATAAATACAAATTAACTATGATTTAGAAGGTTTTAGAAACATTGAATAATAATTAATACTATAAAAAATGTTTAAAAGGACACAGTACCTACACCACATTTTTTTTTTTAATTTCAAGCATTTTTATTCAAAAAACTTTCATAGCAGAATTTAGTAACATCCTGTAAAGAAAAAGAATTAATCTGCCTACTTAGGAAAAATTTAATATTTTTTAAACAATTTTATTTTTAAAATTTTTGATTACTTTCTCAAATATGAATATTTTTGTTTCAAGCCTTTTTATAGATTCTCTGAAATATATTACACAAAACTTTGCATGGATTACAAGATATATTTAGTACATATTTTAAAATAAAATTTTTACTATTATATAAGGTGAAAAATAAGGAAATTTAGCAGCAAGTCATTTGAACTCTGGCATCTAAAAAAACTAAATAAGTGATTGTTTATAGCATGCACAGTTGTATTAAATACATAATGATGAACTTGTGGACAAACTGTGAAAGCTCTATCTTATTTAGGAAAAAAGTCATAGCATTTTAAATACATGAAGATGAAGAAAAACGAACATGGAGAAAAATGTATTTAAAGTTTTGATTTGTGAATAAAAATATATTTATTCTTTTCTCAAGAAAATATTTTGCATAGCCACAGAAACTATATAATCTAAAATATATTTACAAAATTTAAAACACTTACCTACAATACAAAATATTTTATGAAAATTTATAAAATATTTTTTTTTTTTTGAAAAAAGAATTAAAAACATTTATTATTACAGTAAAAGAAACGTGATTGAGAAAACAGCTGTATGAAACCGACGAATTATTTAGATTTTTTAAAAAAATAAATCAACATGCATGGTAATTAAAATTTATTAAACACATTATTCAAAAGCACCCAATTTGTATGTTAGTATTTTATTAAACTGTAGTATTCTCTGCGCTAACACGAGAATTTTTTTTTTCTGAACTAAGTTACACACAGCAGATTTATTACGTGTTTCCTGATGCCCTCCACATGGTTAAATATCTAAATTACTTGTTCAGAAGAATGTTATTTTCAACATGAACACTTTCTAATTATTTAGATGTCCCTACATTGAACTGAGAAACGGTATCTGCTACTATAATTTGGACTCAATGAAGCAGAAATTTCTTTTGATCGCTTTCTCCATATTACATACGGACTTTCGTTTGAATTCTGTGCCAAATATCTTGTGCAAAGTTCAAGAAGTTTATCTGATGCCAGTCTTGATTAATTGCCATAATTTTAGGGACATATTTCTCATTTATTGGTTTTTTTATATGTGTTTTATGTGAGTCTGGTATTTTACCATTGACAAAGCTTGTTGAAAAAGGCACTACAAATCTTTTCTAGAAAGGCACGGTTTTCTGCTTCAAAGAATAAAATAACTTAATATTTCTTCTGTCTGTGACACTAGATCGAAAACTCTGAATCTTTAAAGGCCATTTTTAAAGGTTTATGTCCATTTAAATGCCTGTCATTGCGAATAAAAATCTTAATATCTTTGAAAATAATAAAGCTTCAGCTTTAAAATTTTCATGTGAGGTTGAGAAGAAGAGAATAGGCAAAAAAATAAACCAATAAAAATTCGATATGTAGATAATTTTTAGATACCGTGTCTCCTTAAATTGACTGTCAATTAAACACTTTCACACTGCGAATAATTATATGACATAAATAAAGGTAATTCTAGAAAATATAAAATAAGATAATATTTTATATATACTAGTGGAATTTCGAATCTAATTATAGTTTCTGAAACGATAATTTAAAAAATAATGCAATCAGATATGTTTTAGTTTTTATCGTGTTGTTCTAAAAATAAACATCTGATCCAAAACAAAAAAATAATAAAAAGATGAAATTTAAATATAAATAAATGGTTAAAAGAATAAATTGTTTTATAGTTCCTGTTTAGATGCTTATATGCTGACGAAGAGTAAATGCCTCAAATTTGAACGTGATAACTGTGGAGGCAAAATAAACTTTGCAAAGTCAAGTACTTAATTATTTTGAGACTACTAGGTTTAGGTAAAAACTTAAATGCGTTTTATATAATACCAAATATCCTTAATTTTTTTTGTGTAATATTTAACTAAAAAAGGTAAAATATACTCAGAATTCTAATACCATTTTTTAATATTCTGCTTCCATACCGTAAACTTTCCCTTCTTCAGTGTTCTGTATTTACAATTTTCACGCATTGTTCTCTAAAAATAAGTGTGAAGTTTCCTTTTCTCTTACTGAATAAAGAAATAACGCAACCTTCCGGGCCTACATATTCCTTTCTAGCTGTTCTAAACACAAACACATGATCAAACAGATGCAGGACTTCACTCACAGCATAGTAATGAAGACGCCGTCCTTTATTTTTTTTTTCCCTCCACACTTTCTCTACCTTGTTTAAAACAGTTTCGAGCGCTACTTTCAAGTTCAGTGCAAACGTTCTCTGAGTCTTTTCATCGTAAAGCATATCAAAGACGATAGCGTACGAAGGGATTGTTAAGAAGATGACACAGAATGGGATTACAGGGGAAGGTAGAGAAAAAGACGGTGCTGTACAAACCCTGTTCAAGAGAGTTCTGACTTCGAAGTGTCACAAATTTTATTCTTGTTGCTTCTCTCAATGATTTCTTTTCATTCTACCTCTTCCTCTAAATTTTTTTTTCTTTGCTTCACAAAAATTAGGCTCAACTCGAAGTACGAGAAGGAAGACTTCTATATATTTCTACTGTTATTCCGAAAATGTAAATTAAATAAAAAGAATCGGGAATATATATAGGCTTTATTGCATTGTTGGATTCAGAACTGTAGTTGCAGACATTCTAGGGATATATTTTTGCTCCTGAGGATGCTATATTTTAATCTCATCCTTTGGCTATAAATCAATAAGTCAGAAATGTAGTAGACTTGTTATGTATCTTTACTTTACTTATATCTTATTATTTATCCTTGTGGTTAAAAGGAACGTATAATACTTCGTTATCAATAAAAAATTTTAATAAATTATTTTTATCAAATAGTTTGCTCAAATTTTTGAATGAACTAAGAAATAACTTGTATGTTTATTCAGTCTTTTAACAGATGGGTTCAATTGATTAAAAAACTGAAATTATAATTTAATAATATAATAAATAAACATTAAAACTATTTCAAAATCTTTTTAAATAAACAAATTGTTTATTTTGTAAATCTAGAGTTACAAAACATATTGAGAAGTTATTATATAAAATGTGAACAAAACATAAGCATTGTGTTTTAATTCATGAATCTTGGCATTTTAGTTTTTCCTGGAAATTTAGAATTCAAGAAGAGTTCTAAATATATATATATATATATTTTACAAATATTTTTTTAAATAGTACAAAAAACAAAATAACACTATAATTCAAACTACACAAATAAGAACTTTTTCAAAATATAAACCTTGAATCAAAATTAAAACATTCTGTAAATAAAATCTGTTCAGAAATTAAAAATACGTAATAAAAAATATTCAGTATTTTCGCAAAAAATCTACTTTTCAGCTCTAAAATGCTTTAATCTTAGGATATAAAAATTGTACAATAATCCTTAACATACAATTTAAAAGCAGTTGTTAATATAAATCTAAAATAGCAGCACACTGAATCAAAACACAACTTTTAAAATCCTAGTCATGTTATACAAACAAACGATAATTTATAATTGTTTAAATTTCAAAAATGAAGTTTTTATTTTGTTGCATATTTTCCATAAAATACTAGCAAAGAATTAGACCTTAAAAAAGATGTCAAAACTTTTCTGACATGCATGTTAAGAAAAAGAAAAATATCTTGAAAGTATATATAAAAATAATTCCAAGAAGAGAATTAATCGTTCCTGTTTAATAAGAAAATGCGTTTTATTTATTATAGAACAATTATTTAAGATATTTATCGCTTTAAATTTTATTTTTCTACTTACAAAAAGAATACGCATTTAAAAAAGTTTATTTGTTCTTCAATAATGAAATGATCCAATAAAAATTGAATTTTACAACCTAAATAATATTTTATAAAATTATGATTTGAGAAAATAATATCCTGCCATAAAACTAAAAAAGAAAATCCATTTAATGAATCTAAAATTATCAACAAATCTCACATTAAAACATTTGTATTTATTTGAATACAAGTCTCCGAGGAAACTGCTGAGACACATGAATTCAAAATAAGAATCATTAATAATGTTTATTTGAAAAACAAGAATAAAAATGATTTCTATTTATCTTTCAGAGAAGAAACAAGTAATAAATCTCGTATTTTTTAAAAAAATACACAAGATGCAGAAATACATCAATAACAAGTTGCTTGCACTTTTTTTCCTATTTTAAACGCTTATTTTGTTCTTCAAGCCTAAAAATATTATTTTTTTTGAGGCGAAAAAAAAAAAAAAAAAAAAAAAAAACGAGAAAAAAAACCGAAAAAAAAAAAAAAACGAAAAAGTAGTTTTGTATTCAAGTGTACCTTAAGAAAAATAGAGAAGAAACTACTGCTGCTGCTAACATTATTCTCGCTTCAAAATTTACATAAAATTCGATTTTTCTGTCGTATTTTTCGGAATTCTGTTACTGTCCTTCACCTCTTTCTTTTTTACTTCTTTCTTTTTTTTTCTGCTTTTGTTTCTTATTTTCAGAGTTGCTGGATGTTGGATAAAACAAGGCACAAGAGTGCGTTCTACTGTAAACTGACCGCCTGTGAAGACAGAATACAAAATAAAGAATTTGCAAGGCATCTGTGTGATTTGTTTACCAAAGAAACATCAAGAAAAAATGCATTTTACAAACCACACAGCAGAAAGTTTGGTTTAAACAGAAGTTTTCAGACAAGACTATTTAGGATTAAGGCAAAACAACTGCATCAAAAGTTTTCAAAATTAAACAAATTTTAAATAAAATAGAGTTTAACAGAGTTACTCAGCGTATTATTTCTCCCAAATGCATCAGAAATTGCTGCCCGAAGACATGAATTACTGATTAGAAGTATTTTAAAATACTTAAAAAAATGGAGTTATCTGACTGAATTTTCCAGATAAATTTTTATAAATTATTATTGAAATTGCAAACAGATTAAGAATTGTAATAAGGAAAATAATTGCAAGTTTTTGTTTGGAATATGAAAGAGTTTTTTCGGGTTTAATATTTTTTCTTCATAATCATTTCAAGAAAGTAATAAAATTGTAAAATGAAAAAAAAAATGTTTTAAGACTTATGATAATTTGTTTCGTTTAACAATCAAACGAAGCTATTTTTAAAGTTTCAGGAAAGATAATAGTTTTTTGACAGATACTTCCAATGAAAATAAAATGTGATAAATTCAGTTCACGAAATATAATTCACCCAAAATATGCTATAAAAAGCTATATACTTGATATTTCGTAGAATTACTTTTTATATTTCTAAATCCGAATTTACGAGGTTTGCATTATGATGAATCCAAAATAATAATTTGGAAATTAATTCGATTTAATTTTTTATTTATTTATATTTGAGTATTGCATTTGCCAAATGATTTTCATATAGAAAATAGTAACTCGTATTAAAACTGTAAATCAAATTTTTGAATATCTTATAAGATGGTGGTAGGAAGTCAAAATCCGAGTTCCTTTAATCTTAGCCTCTAAAATTCTTTCTAAATGTGTAAATGTTATAACAACAATACATTTCAGTCTAGGAATGATCTAACCATTACATGATTAGCATTTCACGATCTGATGTCGTAAAAAGTAGTTTTTGCACAATGTTCTGCTTTGAAATTAGAAAATTTTAATTTAAATACGTTTATTTTTTTATATCTTTTCAGAATGTTCTTGGTTTAAATTTTCAATTACACTATTGATTAGGCAAATGTGCGGAACAAAAATGGATTTTTTAAAAATAAAACCTAGAAATTCGAAAGGCACTTTAAAATATGGAAATTAAAGTAAATTGATAATGTTAAGTACATAGCATAAAATTATATTATACGTAATATTTAAAATTATATATTTTGAGTTCTATGACATTAAATATTTGAAGTGAGATATTTCCTCAAAAAGAGATTTCGAATATGTGAAAATATAGATATAGATAGGACAAGAAATGAAGAAAATATTGACATCAAACAAGTATAATAGTTAAACCATATGAATTTTAAATTTTGAGTTTTATTATTAAAAACTAAGAACAGAAACAGCAAGTCTTATCATCAGAATATGTTTTACGTTCATGTATTTATAAAACTGACAAATGTAACTTACGATCCGCCTACGTATGATCCGTCAACTTATGATCCGGTAGATCGGCCAGTCTTAGTCAGCAGAATTAAGAAGTTATGAATTTGAAAGTGTAAAGTTCGTTACATCTAGGAATAAATTTTGGCCAATAGCAAACAATTGCAAAACCATATTACTTATAATATGTTGCTATAGTCTTAATAATTTGATATCCGATAAAGTAGTTAGGAATCTTTAAAATCTTGAAAATTGGCAGATATTAAAAAATTCCAGGGTTTCATTCAAGATATCTAAATGAGAATGTAAGAAACCTGTCTAAACCTACAAAGGTTTAAAGAAAATGAACCATGATGATGAATAAAGTAGTAAAGTTCCTTGTCCAAAGAGGAAAGATTATTTTTCAGTAGGATTTTAGCATTAATCCTTTAATTGCATATTACTTCTTCACTAATCCTTCTTTGCATAATTTCCGTGGCATCTCTGGCTTTGAAAGATATTGACGTATTTATTAAGATGAGTAAAATGATCACTTGAAATATTTATGGATTCTATGTAATTTATATATCGGAATATGATGTTTGTAAATCACTTAATTTTAACTTTTTGATTGGGAAATATGGCTATTTGATGCATGAGCTGATTGACCATCATGTTGTCTTTCATGCTTTTACGTTCCAGCAATTAATTTACCTATTTCATGTTTATTGCTTTACAAAAAACGCAATAATTTCTTAAAAGTTTTGTTTATATTATTATTTACATTCTAATATTTAATTTCAAAAATAGTGGAAGCAATTTTTCCTGGATTCAAGTGTCACATTTGACTTATAAGTTTAGACTATTAAATATCTGCATTGTGACCACGAATCGTTTGAAGCATATCAGTTTGAAGCGTATCTAGGGACAGCTTTAAATCCCGGTTAGGAAGCCTGTTCATCTTTAAGAATGTTAATTTTGCAATAATTATTAAGCAGAAATCCACATTCTAAAAGAAAACTGATCTCCATAAGCAAGATCCATTTTGTTTTACTATTTTTTTTCTTCTTCTAATTGTTCATTATAAAATGTTTCAGATTCTTTTTTTTAAATTTCTGCTGAAAACCGTAAAGTTCCTAAGATTATGAATCTTGCAGAATTCATCCTTTTTTTTTAGTTTAACTTGAGCTTTTTTATATATAAGCTTCGAATATATAATGAGATGAAAAATTACTGCATAGAATATTTATAAATCTGATATGTGCAATTTTTCTAGATCGACTGCAGAGTATCAAATTATATTTTCTTAGAAAAATATCGTGACCTTACAGCTTTGGAAAACAAGAAATGTGATATTTAACACCCTCTCTCACACACATACTCGCACACATAGATACGAACACGTACATAAATACACCTACACACATATACACAAACATGTGTATGCGTGTGCTTGTGTAGGTCGTAAAATTTATAGTTAAATATGTGTCTGAGTGAAGGGAAATCTATGAGCAACAAAGGTATGACTAAAGGGGATTTTGATGCATTTATAATGAAGTTTTTGAAAAAGTCCATTTTTAGGTCCAATATACAAAAAAATAAAAATAACTTCAGTGTTTATCAAACAAGTTCTGCGATAAAAATTGTAGCCAAAATCAGTACTTACAAAATGAAATTAAAACATGTTCTTAGGGAAAGCTCAAATCTTTTACGAGACATAACTATAATCTTTTAAGTATAATAATCGGAAGTCTAAAGATTTCCGATTGGGCATAAAATTTATTATTCACATTTTTAGAGAATACAATCGAAGTTATTATAAAAAAAAACACATTTTTTATTATATTTTTTGATCAGAACTATTCACTAAAGATTGATAGTAAAGGGCTTTTGCAGATTTTTCCTTTTCTCTATGCCTCTAAGGCTATGTTTTAGATGGAAATCTACTGAAAGAACATTTTTGAAACAATATAAATTAATTTTGTTATACCATTTGGGATCATTTCAATAGATGGTCACACTTTTGTGTTTTAGTTGAAAGGTGCATATATGAAAGTGTTCTAATAATAGAATCGCAGCTCTCAAATCCGATGTTCTGGATTCTGGATTTTGCTGAACATTTTTTTTGTCTTGAAGAATATTGAACATTATCATTAAATAGTTTATGCAGCATGTATTACTTTTATCTTCAGATTTTTTAATCGATGAACAACTGACTCTCTTTAAGAGTATTTTACTACTTTTTCAATAAGAGATTATCTCCAGTGGAGTTTTTCACTCTTAGAGTCATGACACTCAGATTTATTTTAGTTTGATCACATTTACTCCCTTAAGAGGAAACAATACGGATATTTTGAGATGTACTTAGGAATTTTGAGCAGTAGTGGAATGGCGGAGCGGTGTCTAGACTGACGGCTTACTTAACACCGAATCATGCCTACAGGAGGGCGTTTCAGCCATAGCGGGTTTCACATACTTCAAATCAATTCCTTGTTGGATTCGGGTCTCGATCTCGGGGTCATCTGTCCCTGATGCCAAGAGTTTGTCATGAAGTCCCCATCTTCTTGCCCATTCGTTATTATGTAAAACCTCTGTATAGCAAAGTATCTGTATAAGTCAGATATCTTTATCAGTCTAAGATAAAGATAGAATGCATTAGGCATTCATTAAGTACCATGATTTAAACGAGGAAATCACAGAAAAAATAAGAATGGAATGTAATCCTAAAAGTACAAAATATAGAAAATTAATTTTAGTGGAATGCAAGAGATTTATTTGGTTTCATTACTACTATTTTAATTTAATTGTTATTTATTAATTATATAAGATTGCATATTCGATAAACCATACCGAAAAGGCTATATGCATTTTAATACTTGCATTAAACACATAATCTAAATTTTCATTTAAAAATCTGTTTTTCCTGCTAGTATTTACAATTTTGTATAAAGCTATATCTAAAAATATACTTAATACTGCAAGTTAAAAATAAACATCTGCATAATAAAACGACACAATTCATCAAAAATAATATTATTTAATTTCCATAATAGAAGGAATTTTTGATCTCAATATATATTGCTATAAATATAAATTAAACAGTGTCTTTGTACGTTTAAAATAATATTAGCATGCAAATTACTTTTAAAGCACTAAATTTCAAAAATTTCTGTTTAATGTTCCGAGGAAAGCATGAAGAAATATTTTGTCCCACGCAAGTCGCTTTTTTCCTTATTCCGTTCAGAATGTGTGGGAGATATTTTGTGGGAGATTGTGTCTATTTTCAGATTATACATCACTGAAAAGATGAAGGTACGTATGTGTGTGTATGTGTGATAATTATATTGTTATCAAATCATAAAATGATACATTAATAAAAAAGAAAATAAACGAATTGGATTAGAAAGCAATATGTCAAAACAAACAAAAATTCTGAAAAAAATTTACTGTTTTAAAAAATAATCTCACTTGCATTAAATTTCTGAAGTATAAAGAACATATATTTTTTTATTTTGATTATTTTTTTGAATGCGGATTGCAAAAGCCTTGAAAACAGATTGATTTTTTTCGTACCATTTTTAAAATCCAAATTTTAAATTTGGATTTTAAATCCATGTTAAATATTATTCATCATCATGTTTTTATCATAAACTTTTTTTTTAATTCTTACTAATCCATAGACTATATCCATATTCAAAATATGCTTACAGCCTTTCAGTTGGATTGCTTATGACGGAAAGTAAAATGTTCAAAAATTAATTATTTATTGTAAAGTATCTAGAATCGTACGAAAGATTTTCTTCAAAAGCCTTTCGCCACAAACTGTGAATAATATTTATATTCTATCGTATTTACGGTATACGGGCGTCAAAATATGCATGTTAATGATAGCCATAATTTTACTTCTTTTTTATTCTTACATTATTGACTATTCTTTTGTTCGATTTCACACAATTAAATATATATATATATATATATATATATATATATATATATATATATATATATATATATATATGTATAAAAAATATATATAAAAGATATAAATTTAAATCTAAATTTCAGAATCTTAAATAATGATTCCAAAAATTTATGCTTAAATAATTGAATGCGATGTTGACCTAAAACTTGACCAACGATTTCAAGGATAATGGTAAATGCGTTCGTACACTTAATTATCTTTAATACCTTTTCGAGTGAAAAAAAAGGAAGAAACAGGTCCAATTTATGATGCCAGCTAGAAAAATATAAGATCGAGAGCATGTATTTTTAATGGTTTGTAGTTCTATTGTGTAGATGAAACTGGTTACTTTATCATCTGATGTGTCCAGAATAATAGTTTTTAAAAGAGAAAACGTTAAAAGTGAGAAAAGCTGTAGATAAATACATTTCATAAAACTTCTAATCACTGAGGAAATCCTAAACATCTGGCCATGTCTGGCTTAAGGAAATCATGAGATAATTGTCTTCGATGTTGACAAATGTATTCTTACAACAGTTACTCGGTTGTAAAAATGATAAATGCATTTTAATTTTCTATCAAATTGAACATTAACCCTGCATCCGTTAGATTTAGGCATCACCAACTGCGCCAAGTGTACTATCGAATACGGTTAATTAAATTCATTATTTTTACTTTAATTACAAGTTTAGTATAAAAATAATGTATTAAAAGTCATTTACATCACTTCAACTTAAGCACATAAATAAGAGATTTTCATTTAAATAATTGCAACACGTAGTAATGAAAAGTTATTGCTCTATTTCTCTGTATTTTTATGATTTTTACTTTAAATAATAAATGCGATTCAATAATTATTGTTTAATTTATAGCAGCCAACGAAAATGCTAGATTATAGAATTAAGTCATGAAATGTAAGGAATTTTGATAAACAAACTTATTAAATACATTTTTATAGTATTTCTGATTATTTATGATCTTCCAGATTAAGATAAGTTGTAGGGTTTTGATTATGGATTAGAAATGAGGCTTTAAATTTTCTTAAATAATTATATAATGTTGCTAAGAGAAAGAAATTACGATCATCATTAAATTATAAATAATTCCAAAGGAATCTTCATCATCAAACTCAGTCTAGACACATTTCCAACAACATGATGTTCTTTTTTATTCCATGGATGTGAATAATTATTGTCTTTTGTTAACGAATTTGCCTTTTAAAAGAGCCATTTCTTCAATAGCCGCGAATGAAAGTGTGATGCTGTGGCAATCATAAATATTTTACACTTCCGCCTCCAGTTCTCCTCCTCCCGACAAATTTAACTTGATAGAGGCAGAATTAAGCGCTAGTGAACCTGCTTCATATCAGGGGCTTTTACACGCATAAATCACGAGCATAATCATGACAAATAGCACGGCGCATGAGTATACTTCGCCGGGCAATCTGGCACTATTACATTTACTCCACCCCCTTTTGCGAAGCTTTAGTACTATCGACCATAATCAGTGCTTCCGAGAAAGTAGTTCCGTAGCCATGTGGCACTCCTCAGAGCCAATTCGACTTAGTTAGAAGTGACAAGTTTACTCTTACATTGGCTAAAGCTCGCTCGGCATCAACCACTGCCTATTCAGTGGCGAAACGTTTATCCTGAAAACTTTCTTTAAAAATAAAAGGAAAAAAAAAAATACCCATTCTTTAGCTGCCCTACCCTTCCCTCTTTTATTCGCTTCTCAGCAACAAATAGCACTGCAGATAATGGGATAAACTTTGCATGAAAATGAATTAAATATTTTTGAATGAATTTTGAAAGGCCCCCATATTTTGAAAAATGTATTTTCTTTGGAAGTAAATTGCGTCTTAAATGTTTGTGGGCTATCTGTTTAGTCCCAGCCTATGATAAATGTTTGGTACTTGGTTTGTGGCATATTCTAAACTGCATTTATCGGAGAAGGAATATTTATATACGTAATTAACTCGCAAATTTAATTCAATTTTAAGTATGGGAGTAAAAAAAAATATCACTGGGAATGAATGAAAAATTACCTGGGAGGCTAATTTGTTCTCGGACGTTAGACGAAAAGCATTTGATTTACGAGTGTCTATAAATTGTTGTTCAAGCAGATAATGCATATTATATGAAATTATATTATATTCATATGACGGTAGCATTGATGATTTATGCAAATTATATTTATAAATGCTTTTATATCTTCTTGAAAAAAGTTATTGAATGGAAGTCGTTCTGATGCAGTATACAAAGTAGTTTAAATTTCGAAAATAAACTCTTCAAATGAAACAGGTTACAAAATTGGATCCATTTGTGATATTGTCCCAAGTAAAACTATGAAATGAACAACACTTTAGTAAATACTAATGAAGTGGTAGATAATTGCATTTAGGTTTATTTAACTTGGTAACTTACAATAGATAGGTAGATAATTGCAATCAGATAATATTTCAATTTGAATTGAGTAAAAAGGGTCAGAAAATCGAAACGAGCACAACGCACACTGAAAGGATATTATATTAGATGATTATTGTTCGATGCAACCAACGAGAGTGATTTCCCCTGAAATTTCACGCATACTTATTAAGAAATGTATTGTTAACTGCACGCCATTAGTTAATTCTAGTTACGAAGGAGCCTAATAGCTTGTGATCTTTGGAGATTTTTCGACAGTTAATCACACAAACACGGGACAACAAAATGAGTATTTTGGTCATATTTTTATTTCTTACAGGTTGAAATCAATATTTGAAGCAAGAATACAATGATAGTCCCAAAATCAAATATTAAATTTACTATCTGTAAAATGACGGCATTTTGAAATATTATAGGCCGATAGTATAGTATAGGCCGAAAGATGACCAACTCTTTACGAATATGACATCAAATCTGATACACACATTCATATTTTAGACGTTAAATCTGTATACCGAATTTTATGCATGTAGCATTATCGTTTTGTACTTATCGTGTTAATTTATAATCGAATAGATGGACATACACGTTCCTCCTAAAGGGATTTCATTCAAATTTTGAAGAATAAGTTTAGTACAAGGATCATTAAATTAAATTTCATAAGCAAAGATCATAAGTATCTTTCATAAATTCAAAAATATCTTTCATTCATAAAGATAATTAGCTTAATAATTAAAATGAATTTTTAAGTTCAGTGCAAAAATCACTTACTAAACTTCATCCCTCTAGCCCAAAGAGTTCTTCATATAGTATATACCAAAAAAAAAGACATAATTTCAGAAATGTTTTCTTCGAATTCAAGAAGATCTGAAATTTGGAGATTTCTCATAATTTTAAGTTCGAATTCTTCGATGATTACATTACCTTCTCTTTTTATGTTTTGTATAGGAGAAACGGCCAATGGGAATGGTCTCCTTGAAACTTTCACGCATACTCTCCAAGAAAGATCTTATCTCTCCCCATGAACATAAAATTGATGACCTTGGGTAAGGTCGCAAATGCCTTTCGTGGCATTGGCTAACGACAGTTACAAATGTTTATTTGCCATGGATCTAGCAGTTTACTGAATCTATCTTGTAAATATGCATTTCAGAAACATTTTTACAGACAGACTTAAGTAAAAATTTTACAAAGAACTGCCTTTACATCACAGTCGAACAGACAGAGAACCTTTTAATGAATTGGGCTCAAATTTGATAATAATTTACATTTTGGATTCCAAATTCGTGTATCATATTTTATTTACCTTGCTCTGTACGCCATATAAAGTTCACTTGTATCCGAACAGACAGACATCCTTTGAATGGATTTCTTTCAAAATTTGAATAAAGTTCTAAAACTTTTATCTTGAATCCGTATATCAAATTTCATCTATCTAGTTGCAGGCGAATTTTAGTTATCTCGTTCACATATATAGGTACATAATGCCATAATTGCCTTTTCCGGACTTTTTCAGGGTGGTTTGAAATTTGAAGATTCATCAATATCCGGAGTTCAATTTTTTTGATGATTACAATACTTTCTTTATACTCTGCATACGAGAAAGTGAAGAAAAAAAAAGCAATAATCATTACCAAAAGCTCTAATATAAAGATTCTATAATAAAGATTATTGAAAATAAGCAATCAATAAGAATAATAAATAGGAAAATTCTATTATTTATTTCACAGGGAATATATTTTTTGAAATGGGTTCTTTCGAAACAAATGATTCATTTATTAAAAGATTGTACTAATTACATAAGAAAAATACAAGTTCTGAATGAAAACAATATATATTTTATTTATAGAAATTTTTGCTGCAAATAAATCATTTATTGAAACGCAAGAACACAATTAATATATTCTGTAAAACTGGGATTTCGTTTTTGAAAGTCAAATATAATTTTATTTATTGTTTTTTCAATATAAATGAATATTAGGCATTAAAGGAATTGAACATCTGGGTTTTCTTATTAGTTTGAGACAGTATGAGAAATTATTTCAGGAATTTGTGATATTTTCAAACAACGACAAGACTTTGAGTTATTTTCCTCCAAATGTGTATGCTACACTAGAAATGGCAAATTCATTCAAGGTTATGCTGGAATGTACTAATTTAGAATCGCATTCATTAATTCTCAAATGGAAAAATTGAAATTCAAATCGATATATTCAACATGTTTTTATTAAAAAAGACAAAGGGATCATAACAATTTAAATTTTTCACCTTAGACCTTCACTATTATGAATATAAATTATTTCTCTCCTGTTATTAGCAATAAATATAAAAATATATTTTTTTAAGTATAACATTTACTGGAATGTTGAGTTTTTTAAATGAACGAATAGGAAAATATTTTTAATCACTAAAAATATGATAAGTTCCATTCTGAATAGTTAAAATAATAATTATTCCCTGTCTTTTATTACAATTTGTATTGTAATTACAAATGACTTTCTTAAATCTCCTTCTTTGTGCTTATAGTTTTATGCAGAACGTTTTTAATATTTACTATTCCTAGTTGTTTACGACAAATGGTACATTAATTTTTAACTCAAAAACTATTTTAAAATTAATTTATTTTTGCTGTTATTTTAATTTTCAAGTTATGCAAGTTGAAACATTTTGCATTGATTTAAAATTAAAGCACCATCAAAAAGGAAATTAAGTAAGCAATCAAAGCATGACTTTTAAAGAGAAAACGAAATTTTGAAACATCGGTATTGGAAATTCTTCAGTTTGAAACAAATTGAATATATTTATTGTTTCAATCTTTAATAGTCCATCCCCCATAAAAAGGTGTGGATAAATTATATGCAAATACATATATATATATATATTAAAATAATCAATATAACATTCCAAATTTTTATAAATTTTATATTTTTATTCCGTTATTTCAATTATTTCAAATTCAAAAGTTTCTGTTATCATAATGATAAATTCTTGTCGCCTCTCTCTATCATATATAATTAAAAAAAGTAAAAAAAAAAACATTTAGCAATTTCAATTTCTTATCCTTTTCAGTTAATATTTTTCTTAACTATTTATTTCAACAACAATAACAAAAATGCATTTAGCAATTTCAATTCCAATTATATGAATTTCTGTCAGTTAACCATTAGCAATTTCAATTCCAATTATATGAATTTCTGTCAGTTAACCATTAGCAATTTCAATTCCAATTATATGAATTTCTGTCAGTTAACCATTAGCAATTTCAATTCCAATTATATGAATTTCTGTCAGTTAACCAATGTCACTCATTATTTAAAATATAAGCAAAGAAAATTGAAATAAAAAATATGTTTTGAAAACTATGTAAATAAAATATTATTGAATAATACGACTGACAGAAATAACCTAATACGCATAATTCAATGATTAAAATATAAATAGAGCAAACTGAAATCATTTAAAAACAAAACGATGCAAATAGAGTGCTATATAAATGTATGACTGACAGAAATATCTATTTGTGTAGCGAAAGAATCCCCTTTGTACCATTTATGTAATCTTTCACTTATGAATTCAAGACTGAAGAAAAAAAAATATTAGTGCATTCAAAGAGAAAAAATCGCGGAAGCATCAGATAATGAAGTGCAGTAATAATTATTTTTTTTCTAGTTTCAAAATCTAGAGAAAGAACCACTTACTTTCTACTCAGTGTCTACTTTCAGTCCCCAAGAGCAATAGTGGCTCCTTTTGTAAGAAAACATAAAACTTCAACGAATTTTTCTGACTTTATGAGGCTCTAAACGTTTCAAAAACATTCTTCCACGATCTTCTGCAATGCTTACACAGCCCATCTCCAGGGGAGAATATATTCATTATAGCCATGGATACTCGAAATGAAATAGTGCTGTTATGGATAGCACTCGTGAGGAAGGTAACCTCCTTCTAGCCGAATTCTTAGACGGTGGAGCTTCGATGATTTGAAAGAAGTACGAAAGAGTTAGTGATAATGAAAATAAATTTTATCCTTCACCCCAGAGAGCTGTCTAGTGTCTTCACTAAAGGAAAATTAACCTTACTCGTTAAACTTATGGTTAAAGCATCGTAAGCAAAATATAATAAGTGGAGTATCAGATTTTATATGCTCGTTTAATTTAGTTAGATGAATGTCCCGCTTTTAAAGTTTTTGTTAAGTCATTGAGTGAAACTGAAACCAATTTACAATTACAATACGGACAATTCTTTGCATCAGACCAACGTTATTCCAAGAATCGAATCACAAGATGATCGTGGATATCTTTCATATTCTAGCTTATCTCCTAAAATTTATTAGGTATTAATCAGGCTTTTAAGGCTTTATTAGACTTTTAAGACAACTAGAACGTTCTCAATACTGGAAACTGCCGAAATTTCAGTTCTAAATAAAGAGGATTCTTCCTCAAGGAAATTTAATATATGATAGAATATTTGGGACATATGTGAGTGATTTAGTTTAATTATCGTTTTTTAGGAATGGTTTAATTCAATGGATAAATAAGGGAATAATATTTGTAGAATGTATTTGTGTTTTAAAGACAAATCAATTTAAGTAGCTGTGATGCAATAAATTTCAAGTTTATTAAAACAAATCTGTGCGCTCAGAAAAAAAAATCTGTGTGAAATCAGCTTTACTCCAAAATTAGTATAATATAGGAAAAGTTAATAATAATTATGATGGACTTATTTTTATTTAAATATGGTAACAATAAATACTTTTAAAAATGAATGTCGTGTAACTTTATAATATATATATATATTGCAAGATAAATAGCCTCAAAATATGAATACTCTTTCTCAGAGAAAATAAAATCGTGTTTCATATTTGTAAATATTGTTGTATAAAATATCATACTGTTACAATAAATAGAATGTGTGAGTTCTAAAAGATAAAATAAGTTTCGAGAAAAAGGCAAAAAATCTCTATCTTTCTATCATAAAAGCTCCTGTTAGATTCATTGTTAAAGGATAACTAATAAACTCTAGATTTTTCACACCTATACAAGTAATACATTTCTGTAATAGGTTAAAGGCTCTCTATTTTATTGGACTAAATGTTTAAAATCATCTTTGAAAGATAGAAACGTTCCCAGTTCCCTTCACTTTTTTCTTTGCAGGCGACAAAGTTGTTGGATCAGAAATAATCCATTTGTAAGGAAAAATAGATACAGTGTTCATAGCATTATATTTAAAATTAATAATTGTGTCTATTCTTCTTCTTTCTATTCTGAAATATTTTATCTTTCTCACTAACGAAAAACATGAACAAATTACTCCTTATGTAGTGTAAGATCGAAGGGGGGATTTTAAAAAAATCATCCATTATAATTTCTTCTTTTTGATGTATTTCTAATAAACCGTTTATCCTTTATCTGAAGAATAAAGTTATTTCATTGTTCTTGGAATCTTATCAGGAACAATAAGGCTTTTTAATCGAAAATCATTGAATAAATATACACTGTATTAATGTCGACTTTACAATTTCAAAAATTGTATGAAATCGATCCAAATGGATCATTTCAGTAACTTTTATAAATTAAATTGAAGTATCATATTAGATACATATATGATTTGAACTCTATGTACAATATGATTTTCAAATAGGGATAAAATTTCTCTTGAATTAAATAATTTTAGGAAGAACTTTTAAAACTTGGACTGATTGATTAAAAATGACTATAACATTTATTTTAACTGTTTTTGTGAAGCAAAATTCAATCTTTTTAAGGAGTAATAAAACATATTTTCTCAATTTGTTTGTACAATTCTTTCAAATACGTTTATTAGAAACGATAGGAACATGTTTATTGTTTTAATTTTGTGTTAAATCTGTATCTAGATATTTTAATAATATTTTAAATAAGTAAGAAATAAAGTGTCTCAGAAAAATATTTGTGCAATATGAAGTTTCTCGGTTTTTAAATCATTGTTAATTATTATTTTTTTAAAATTATTAAATGACTTTTTTTCAAGAAATTCAGAAAATTCGCTTCAAAAATCAATTAGAAGCAAGAATTTTCTGCCATATTTCCTGAGCTATATGATGGTGTCCAATAGGAATATTTGCACTAGAAGTGGCTTTCTTAAAGAAAAGAGTTTTTTTGTTCTTGTAAAACAATTTATGTATATTGTTATTATTGAGTAAAAAGAAATACGTATTAATTGCTTACATTATCATTTGTTTTTAAAATTAATATCACTAATTCTTCATAAAATGTTGTGAAAATACTCAATTAGAAAATAAATAATGTAAAGAGAATCGCTACACTGTTTTTCTGACAATTTTTTTCTACAATTAATTAGTATTAAAAATCTAAATCCTAAAAAGCAATTTTAATCAAAAGAATATTAATTCGATTTTTTCTACATGACATATATAAATAACGATATTCCATTTTCTTCTCATGGATTACAATAAATGTAAATAGAATTAATAACTATAAATTATCTATATTTACCAAGGAAAATAAACATAATATTAAAACATTTAATCAACATTTCACCTATGCAGACAAATTTTCGTTGCCACACCGCATCTTTGGTACTTAACAGAACATTTTGGAAAATGTCCGCCATGCGAGCTCTTTAGACATGACATTCATTAAAGTAAGGCTCCAAAAAGCATATAAACTTTAACTGCCTCCTTAAGAAAGAAAAATAGGTGCTAAGTTTTGTCCTTTTAAAAATCCGAAATATATCCCTTACCTCTGCGCAACAAATGAAATTTAATTCGTTACCGAAGAAAAGAACACTCGTTAATCTAACAGTGGCGTGAACACCGTGCTTTCCCGGTCCTCCCCTCCCCAAACCAATCCTATTCCTAAATGCAACCCGGCTCGGGAATGACCCCCCTTTCTCCCCCTACTCTTTTAGGCATTGATAAACCTCCCCTCCTTCCTTCCGGCATCACCCCTACAACAGTATTGAGACTTAAATTAAACTCGATGTGGTCTAGGGGGAACCCTCGGTGTCTATTGGGAAATATAGGGCGAAACAACGGCGAGCATACGGAATAGGATGCCGTTAGTGATGCCTTCTCTCTCACTGCGCTCGGGATGGCACAGAAAAGAAATAGAAAATAAAACAAATTAAGTAAAAGAAAGGCCTCCATTAGTATCAGGATGTATTTTATGGAGAAGATCAGCGGAGGGAAAAAAGAAGAATGGGTTGGTGGAAAAAGGAGGAAGAAAATGCATGACTTGTTGAATAACAAAACAGTTGTATTAGGCCAAGCGTTGCCTTCAACGCATCAAGAGAAAATGCATAGTAAGCTGAATTTCCAGATGCGGTAGTTGTCTGGCAGAGGGACTTGTAAATTTTTTACGGTGGTAGACTTTTTGAATACTTTATTTTGTTGGGGAAGGTATTATTCGGGGATGATCTAATCTTGCTTTTCGGCTTGTGTGGAGTCTCGCTCTCGCGAAAGTTCCAATTTCACGAAGAGTTGTCTGGTATCGCAAAAGAACAGATATAAAAGTAGAGTTGAATGCTTAATCATACTATATGAAAAATTCTATTAAGAGTTTTCACATAGTAATTTTCATGCAGTGATTAATTTAAATTCTAGTTTTATAGTTACATATATATTTTCATAATAAGAAATGAAAACTAAATATATTTGATTTTGAAATAATAAAAACAGGGAATTGATTACTGTATAATCATTATAAATATTGTATGACAATATTTCAATCTGAAAATATATTAAAGTGAATCTTGGAATCAAATCGGTTATGACACGGGGAATTTAATTGCAAATACCATATATCTGCCAGCAAACAAAGCAATTAAGTAATGGTACACATAGTCTTTTCTTCAGCAATTAATACAAACGTGTTGTCGAATAGGGCACGAATTGATTTGAATGAAACTATTATTAGATTTTTGTGATTTATATAAAAAAGAAAAAATATTTGCAGCTATTGAAATTTGTAAATTTAGTAAAATAAGAAATTGTAATTTAAATTAGGTAAGGCTCACAGATACAAAAGTTAATAATTATAAGTTAAGAAAAGTTTGCATTAATTGCTCATAGGAAAATAGGACAAATGTTTTATTTTCGTTCTTACATATTAGAATAAAAAAATAATAATATTTTTTCAAAAAAGATTAGACGAGACATCAATGAAAAGTATAAAATTAATAGAAAAAACATATTTTACTGCAATAACGAATGTGAGGATAATTATTTTTCAATATTATTAAATATTTTATGTATTTTAAATTCTATAATCAAATCTTTAGTCATGGTCAACCCAGCCCATGAAACAGTCTCTTTGTGTTTATAATAGGCTAATAATCATCTTTTAATGCTCGAAATTCCAAAGGAAGTTCAATAAATAAAAACATTATATTTAAATTGAGTAAAAATATATCTCGAAAATAATGTTAACAATTTTGTAAAAGATTTCTACAAATGCTCTAATTTTTCATACTATTTGTTTTTGAAAGATTTTCAACGATATTTTGATTTCAAATAATTACATCAATTCTTTATTCCTAAATATAATATTTAATTTAACTTTTTAACTGCTACCATACCCTAATACGTTAAGTCTTGACATATATTTTATCATTTGTTATATACTTTTCGCATGCTTGATCTGTAACTTTCGAAGAATATATAGATTATATAATATATAATATAAAAAAATAGCACATCATTTGTAACATGAAATAGAATAATATTTCTGCTTGAATTGTTAAAACTATTCATCATAATAATAATCTTATTAGCAAAGCACATCATTGAAATACTTTTAAAAGTCTCAATTATGAATCAATAGATGGACATTTATATTTTAAAGTTTCGGCGGGGATCCAATTAACCATTTTTTCATCAGTTTAGGAAAATTCTGAAGAAAAACAAAAAAATAATTTAAAACCACAACTTTGTCTTTCTTTGCACCTAGGGAAATCTTTATTTTTTTTATTCTTCAAAATTTTAATCAAATATTTAGTAATTTGAAAAAGCTCTGCTCCTCAAATGTATGGTTTACTCATTTATAACGCCACAGTCTCCAGCGCTGTCGAAAGTAACCATGTTTTTTTCATGACATCCTTTAAATAAAACAACCTAATCTAATATTCTCAGATTTTGTCCTAAACAGCAATTTTGGTGGTACTGCATCTTTTGCCTCTTGATAACATGGTTTTTCCATTGCTTTGCTTTTATGCATAATTAAATAGTTTCGGAGAGTTGCTTTTCAATATTACCTTGAAACTTGCAAACTCTCATTGTTGTTTATGTGACAAGAGCCGACTTTTATGGTCTTCGTCTTAGGAAAAGTGATGGTTTTTTACTCTTCTCCAGCGCTTGAAAGTTCTGACTTTTAAGGCTTTCCAGATTGAATATCGCAAGCAAATAAAGCAAAAAATTCAACGCTAGCTATAAAGTTTTATATTCTCATGGATAATAAATAAATTTGTTTCATACGAGATTACAGTAAAGAGAAAGTATGGATTAATTTTAATTATTATCGAAATTAATAAATGCTTTAATCCAGAAAGAAGCATTTTTATTCTTGATCAAGAACATTTCTATGAGGATTTCGATCCTACTGAATGAGTTTCAATTATGAATATTGAATATTTTAGTTTTTGAAATGAAGGAGGAATTAAATTTTCACTATATTCTAAAGAAACACTATATGTTATTGTATCGCGTTCTTTCAAATTAAGCATTGTTATTGTACCTGCCCTTGTATGTGTATATATATATATATATTGTAACTTATTTATTTCATAATATTCTTTAAATGTTCTTATTTGCATTTTATTAAATGTTCAAGATTCTAATATATTATTTTGTTTTCAAATAAATTCGAAAGTTCAATTTCAAATAATAATTTTTATGATAATTTAATTTTCGTGGAATACTCTTAGATTTCTAAGTTAGATTTTTAGTTTCTTCTATAGGGTTACAGTAAGCTCCAAAAGCAGCATTGTTTAGGCAAGAGTCCTTCCTGTTCGTCTCTTTCTCTGTAGAGTTATAAATAGTATATATATCATTTTTACATAGAATGGAACCACTATAAAGTTTCTGTAGTCTTAATTAATTAATTATGGAGTGGAATAATGCTATTTGTTTAAAGTAATTGATCTTAAATAACAAGCAGAAACTCAAGATACGTATATTTTACCATATCTACTTATTTTAGTAATATGAAAAATTTCTAAATGATTTAACATAAACCATCGATGTTTATGCGCAAAATTAAATTTTAAAAAATAATTTTTATTTGAATGCCTGTTTATTTAGTTAACAATCTGCATTTACTTTCCATCATAATAATCATTTCAGAAATCTAACAAAAATAAATATTTTCATTTTTCTTTTAAAGTTTTCCATAATTCCTTTATAATTTTGACACAGATTTTTACTTTCTCTGTTTAAACTTCTATTGGACATACATCAATTGATTTAGAAAGAATGTGAGTAATGCGTATTGGATTAATTGCTCATTTTTTATGTACGCTTTGTATTGATAGAATTTAGCTACTAAATGAGTGGATTTACCTGAAAGAACATGTAATGTCATCTTCAAATACTGACAATAAAATACTTTTTGATAACTTGGAAAAATTATTCCAACTTTCATCATCAATTCCTCTATTTTTCAGTTTCTATTAAAAAAGAATACAATTATCTTAAATCAATTTCTAAAAGTTTCTATAGATTCTTTCAAATAAATTTTCAAATTTTGTTATTGTATGTAAACTACTTTAATGAAAGTTGTCTAAAACAATAAAAACAACTTTTTTATCTATTTAATATTCCTGTTCTGAAAGAATGAAAATATATATCCATTGTGTATTTATAAATACTGTTTTGCTATAACCTTTGTTTTCATCAAAATAAATTATTTCACAGTTAAACTGTTTCCTTTCATGATTTTTTGGCTCTTCTCTTTATTATTTTAAAATGAATATAATAATACATATTCACATATTTATATAAAATATATGCTTTTTATCCATTTCTACATTAAAGTGATTTTCGAATCGTTGAAATTTTCTTATCATTGACTGGTTCTTAAAATCCTTTCTATAATAAATTTCAAAAAGCCTTGCAATGCTAATGTAATCATAATAGCAAATTCAAAATTATTTTTTTCGTTGCAAAAAAAAAAAAGGATAATTGAAGATTTTTCAATTTTTATGCTTTTTTTTAACATTAGTAGAGTATTATTATTTTCAAAACTTAGTTTAAGGATAAAACATGCATATCAATCATCATAACACTAACGAAAAGTTCTTTTGATGTTATGACAAATTATATTCAAAATGTTCACTCTGACTATATACATTTTTGCACTTGAAAGCTACTATCCAGTTATTTTGTTTAAAATAAGTGTGAATTTTAAGCATTTCGGTAAAACTCCCTTCTCTTTTTAAGTCGAGTATTCAAAACAGACTTTAATAAGGAATTTTGCGAGTTATGTTAGTAATTAAGATTTGCCATATAAGTTTTAATTTTGATCAGAATGTGTAGAATTTATGAGTACAGCTTGCTTTTTGTAGAACGTTCATTACAATAATTTTGATTAATGAAAACTAATAGAAATCATGCAGTATAGCGAAATGAATATTAATAAAAATGAAACAATGCAGTACAAAGGAAAAATAAAAGCAATTACGCTGTATAACGAATGGAAATTATGATAAAATCGGTGGTTCAAACTCATGATCAGAATATATAAATTTAAATATAATTCCTACGTTTACTCTTTAGAATAAGAAACATTTTTCAAGTAATATATTTTAATAATATCTTTACATTTTATGGAATATATGTATTAGCAGAAAGAAATGCTTCATTTCAGAAGAAAAATGGTTCTCCCTTTTTTTCAGTTAAATTGTATTTCATTTTGAAAATATATTTTTCCACGGTAATTAGCAAAAGTTTTTACACTTAACATTTTGTCTCTAGAGTATTTTTTAAATTGATCATTAATATAAATGTTATGCAGCTACAGCACGCAGAATTTGTTAATAATTGATTTAATGATTTTTTATAGTATCGTGAGAAAAATGAAATTCATGTTAGATAAAAAGTTATTATATTTTTGCTCAGATTGCAAATACTATTTGACATTTCGGGTAAGCTTTGAATTGTTTGAATTGTCTGATTTGTCTGCTTCAGAAAATAGCACTTAAGAGAAATATAATATAATTCTTTCTTCAAACAAAGAGAGTCAAAATGATCATTATTATGATATTTAAATAATCCATTCTGCTGAAAGATTCTATGCACTTACTGTCTTATATATGGAAACGTGTTTGTTTTCAGATCAGTTCCCATTGGTGAATATTATTGTATGAAAAAATGTGAATGTTCTGTCTGGTGCTATTAATAAATAAAATGGGAGAAAAAGAGAAATAAAAAATAGTATTTGATTACGGAGACTACGTTTGATCGTACTTGATAGTTATTTTCTTCGCTATACGAATCCATGCAAAATAAATTCCTCGGTTTCTGCTTCTATTGGGGGTCAAGCCCTAATTGTTTTCTGCATTTGTTTAAGGTTATTTTTCGATAGAATCTTTCAGATAACTATATATATTCCATTTTTTCATTTATTTTAATTATTAATGATATTATCCTTTACTGTTGTATATTATTTTCAATAAAGGTACAGAATATCATTTCATGTATATAATGCATATGCTTTTTTAAATGAAACATACCTCCGAGCTGACGAGTTATGTCTTTATTTACCTGAATTCCACTCACTTTGATTTGAAAAACATATTCCATAGCAATAATCCTTTTGCTGTTAAGATCTCAAGATCGCTGTTAAGATCGCAGCACCTTAAAATATGTTTAGCTGCTTCGAGATCCGATGTCATTTTGGATGCAACACGTTAAGAATAATTACTTATCTCAAAATAATATATATTCCATTTTTTTTAATTCTCAAAAAATAAATAAATTCTGATAAGTTTATTATAAATTTTCAAAGTTATTATATTTAATGAATTATAAACATTATTTGGAACTTTCACTGTTTTTTTAACATAACATTAAAAGTTACTATTATAAATCTATATACTCTATAAAATTTAGAAATATGTAGTTTCATATAATTTTCAAAATTTTTTCTTTCTTACCATATTTATACTAAATACATTCTCAAACTTTATAGTTATATATCATAGCCTAATATAACTTGATTTGAATTTACTAATCCAGCATGACGTTGAAACAAATTCTTTATAAAATATTTAAGAACAATTTTTAAATATTAAATTTTTTTATTAATATTTTATACAACTTAATTTCTGTTTACTGTATATTATTATATTTGAACTAATTAATACAACATAACTAGTTTTAATACTAAATGAAATGTCCCACATGAAAATTGTTCGTTTACACTCTATTTTGCTATTGCATTGCTCTTATCTTTTATTGTATCAATTACTATTTTTTCCAGTTTTATAAGTAATTTATTTACAACAAAAATATGTTCCGTCAAGGGGATCCGAGGGGTAATCACACATCTAATCATCTGATGTATTGGAAAAAGTGGCATAAATCGAACTCATTTTTTGAAAATATATTCTGAGATTTTAGTAACCAGTAATCCAAGGATTGGAATTCTCTATATCATTCTTTATTCTTTTTATCATTATAAGAAACAAATTTACTATATTATACTGAAGAATGATATGGTGATGTGGTATTAAAGATATTGCAATTTTTTTTTTTTTTTTACAGTTATAGTTTAACCCTAAACTGAGAGTGGGGGGATGCGGTACCACAGACAGTTAATAATGGACATTCGATCACTCCTATTCTATTTTTAGCTCAATCGAATGGATTGACCCTGCAGCTTTTCATTTCGTAGCCTTCAGTACAAGTGCACATTTTCAACCGTTTTCAGCTGAGACTTTTTTAATTCTTTCAGCTATTTTTTTGCGTGACATCTGTGAGACCTCACTCCCTTTTAGTGTTCCAGAACTATACAAGGCTTAGCACATGGCATTAAACCTTGGTCCTCGAATCTGCTTATCCTCGTTATGAATCAGAGCTCTAGAGACTTTTAAATGAAGCAGAAAGTGATTTTAGTGATGAGGATAATTGTATAGAAGATTTTTTCAATAAAATTTCACATTCGACTGATCCTGATGTGTATGTTCAAATATAACTAATTCTTCTAGTGATAATGTATTTGAAAATGTATATTAAACTGTGTACGAAACATATTATGTATGTAAAAACAATACATTATTTAAAACTATGCTACGAATGTTCACAAGTTTCTGCGTAGAAATGATGGTGGTAAAAAAATAGTTAATTTTACCCATTGTCAATTTTTTATTTTTATTTTCAACATAATTATTTAATTTTCTATTATATTTTTTCAATGTACCATTGTACGCTAGAAAAATAATATCATTTAGAAAGCAAAAAGTAATGTGTTTTTTTCAGGAATATTATTTGTTGTAGCATGTAATTTGAGAAGAAAATGTATGTTCAAATGCAATTACTATTTTCAATGATAATATATTTTGAAAAAATTCTAAAACATATTAATATATCAAGAAAAATATCTGCAGAATATATTGGCTGATTTTTATACCAATACTTTCATTACAATATTTTATTTGAAGGTAAAGAAAATGCGGCCCCGCACCTCCCCAGTTAAATCTTGAATTTTCAGCTCCCCAGTTATGGATTAAGTAGTGTGATACGTAACTGACTGAACTATTTTGAAACTTAAAATAAATATTTATTAAAAGCCCTTTTCAAAGACACATCCACTTAGAATTATACCCATCGGTTTAGTGAAAAAAGCAATTGACATAAAGGGAGAAAAATAGTTTTCTTAGCTTTCAAATCAAATTTTAAACAACGAAATGATTGCAATTCTGAATGCCTCTGTCATTTAGTTATCGAAACGTGGGCTATACAGTTTGAAACTCGATGTGAGTCACCCCTCTTGGTGTTACTCCTCCAACGTTTCAGCGAGTCGATAACAAACTTGTGTTTTCGCTTCTTTACTAGCGAGTAAGAAAAGAGAGGGAAGGAAAAAAAAAGAAGAAAGGCCAGCTCTCATCTCTTCCGTGATGCAGTTTGCTCTCTTTCAATCTTTTCTCTTCCTTCTCACATTCCTTATTTCAGCAGTTGCCGGGAAACAAGAAGTCCAGGAACTCTTCAATTTTTAAAACCTCTCTCCACTTTCGGCTGGAACTACGTGAGAGCCCAGAATCACCTGCATCAATCCGATACTGAGACGTGATTCGTCAGTTTTGGTCTGTGCTGACACATCGAAGGCAAACTCGTACTCGAGCGTGGCGGGGGAGTGTTTGATTTTATTTTGATTCCTCCAGTTCTCCCACTTGTACTTTCTTGCATTCCGAAGGCTTCATATTACGTTCACAGGAAAAGCTCATTTTATCAAAACATATTTCTCCTTGAGAAAACTTCTACGGTTGCAATTCACAAATGGTGTAAGTGCATCGGGTATGAAAATCAATCTAATACCACACCTGGACAAACATATTTTTGACCTTCATCAGCAAGTGGATCTCAGCCTTCTTGACCAACTTTGAAATTTTATGATTATTTTGTAGAAATGATTTTGGTAACGCAGTTAATTGTAAAATGTGGTTACAAACTTTAAAATGATAGATATATCAGAACGCATTGGAAGATATTAAAATAAAAACCAATTATTTAAGAACTTTTACATGTGACATTTGATGTCATAAATAATATTTATTTATTCATTTTTACATTGTTTTACAATCGAAAAGAATTAACTTTAGCACAAATTTTAAATTGTATTTTCTATTGTGGAATCAAGAATTGAGGAGCTTATATTTGAGTTTCTGAAACTAATAGAAATAGTGAGTTGTCTAGTTTTAGATATAAGTTTTTACATATGAGTATGTCCAGTTTCAGGCAGTGAGTTGTTTATTCTAATTAAGCTTTGGAAAAAATTCATACAACTATTTTTATTATTGAAGCTTTCAATAATAAAAGAGAGATTCTCAACAATTAAAGTTTCTGAGATATAGAAATATCCTTTATTCTCCTGTGTATATCTTTAAAAAAAACAATTAATTCTGTTCTTTACGGCATTCTCCTGAAATTTTCTTTTATTTCCATTAATTAGCAATATTCCAAAGTCAAACGAAGTGATACAAAAGAACGGATGATTAAATTGTTTACCAAATACTTGTTATTAATAATAAATTAATGCTTATTATTAATAGTCACATAAATACTCTTTGATACTGGGACTCCTTTTTTAATTCAATTTTACTGAAGTTCCAAATTTCCATGTTACATTTTTAAAAAAGTATATAAAATTTAATATTTCTAAGTCTTTTTTATTTTATATTAATTTTCCATGTTAACTAAAACAGCCTCCTCATCAATTTCATCATTTATAAAATTTCACAAATTCCAGATGTTTCACAAATTAAAAGTACTGCCTTTTTTTAATAAATTTTAGTAAAGTTTTAATTTAACAGTTTGTTTCAAAATGTATCTCAATATAATCTATTGCCTTATTTATCTATTTCAGTTTTCAGATTTTCCCCTTTAATTTTTTCGCTAAAAACATTTCTTTTGTATATAAATCATAAATGCCTCAACTATTTCTTTTAAATTAAATAACTAGCTTTCGTTAAGAACACATTTTCTAAAACTCTGAAATTTCAAACGAATGGTATTAATAATTTGCCTGGAAGTTGAAATGCGATAAATCACTTTCATCATGCATAAATAACTCGTTCCCCTTTTAAAACTGTCGAGCATTAAGCTCACACTTTTAAAAGATTTCCTAAAATCTTGGAGAAAGCTTCGAACTGACTGAGACGCAGATTTTATGCTTGATAAGTGGATTCTCACTGGTTTAGGGATTGATTTTTCACCGATTATTTTTATTGCAAATTTTTCCTTATGCTGATTTCATTTCTAAGCGGAATAATTTCTCTAAAAGTATTTCAGCCTATTTCTGAAAAAATTCTTATTTCAAATTTAAGGAACTTAAATAATTCCACACTTGATTTACAGGACTAATCATGTATCTACTTTTACCGAAAACTATCATATTTTCGGGTAAAGTAAATTCAGAGTTTTGATACAAAATCTTAATTTTAATATAAAAATGATTATTAATTTAAGATTTATTCACTATAATTGCATTCTTAACAAATGTTATAACGCTAAAATTAAATAATCCATTGCAAAATAAGATAAATAGTAATCCACTGTTAAAATAGACAGGAAAATCTTGTTCACACATATGATACGCTAACATAAAAAAGAGCATTAAATACAAACAAATAATGGCCATATTGTATTGTTTCGAATGTATACTTCTTAAATTGCTTAAAATACAACTGAAAGCAAGATAAAAATTCTTATAATAAATAAATATATATTTTAAGAACATATAAAGTTGTTTTTAACGATCATTTTTTTTTTGCAAAAATTTATCAATGTTTTCAATTGAACGTATTTGCAGAGAAAGACTAAATAAAGCTCTTTTAAAATCCCCAGTCTCTTACAACGTCGAACTGTTGACGTATGCATACTAAATTTCATGAAATCTCATTGAATGACTTATGAGGTATCATGTTTTCCTGTGAATCAATCATAGAGAAATATTCGTTCTTCAGAATTTTTTTTTTAAATGTACTTGCAAATTAGTTCATCCAAATGCTTTTAAAAAATTCCGTTTTTTCAGCATTTTTGACAGGCGCATATGGAAATGTAGTCTGGAAAAATAATAAGAACTGATATAAATTATTGAAATATTTTTCTTGGTGAAATCGCAGGTAAAAATTCAATTTGGTAGAAAAATCAAATCCAATTTCATTTTTGTATTTCGCGTATTAATAAATTAGCTATATGTGTAGTTCTATTTTACAAAAATTAAAAACAAAGACTCTTTTAGAATCTATACATTTTAGGTTTTAATTTTTAAATCAGAAAAAAAAATGAATTTTTTATTGAAAATCAATTTTACTACCAGGTTAAGTCCCTTAAACTGTCTGATATGTTATATCTATATCATAATTGATTTCAAATATGCAATATGTATATTGTAAATTGTAAAATTGCGTACTTAACAGTTTAAAAAAATTTATTATTACATTTCATTTATTAAACTTATTATATAACTTAAATATCTTTGCTGTTTTAACCTCATGTTCTATCGCAAAACTGGCTTGTTTCTTAGCCTGGCCAAACTTAGTTCTGCACCATTTTTCTATTCCTCTCTAAACAGTCGTAATATTTTGCTCCATTCAATTTTCTTTGTTTAAATAAAAACATCTGGGTAATTATGGCAACTGGAAATCATCGTTCTTATAATGATTAAAATCAAAGTGTAACATAGTCATAAGCATCGTAATTTTCATTTGGTGCATTCTGATTAGAAGTATTTTAATTATTAGTTAACCTGTATTTACTTGCATTTTAATGTGAGTATAGTAAAAATAAAAAGAAAGTGGATTCTTTTTTACCGCGGATGACACTTAAAGTACCAAAATATTTATTAATACATCTTTCCAAAAATTGTAGTTATGATAAAGGCAGTAGTGCATTGCAAAGGAAGAGTAAATATAAGTCCATAACTGAAATTCCTAGAAGACTAATTATAGTTGTATTGCAATTATCATCTTCATTATAGTAATTTTTTAGCTGAAATTCGTAAAACTAATATGCAATTGCTGCAAGGCCAAATCCCGTTCCACATTTCAAATTAGGTTTGTATTCGTTATATGAAAATATACTTTACATAACGTATAATAAAGTACTCGCCAATGTATTGGTGCAGTATGATCAGAATTGGTCTTTGCGCCAATAAAACTTACAATTTAATCGCCATTGTATGCCAGAATTATTGAACAAGAATTACTATGAAATATACAATTGATTCTTCGGAGACAGGGAGAATATTAAGCATTCTAAAAATGCTATTAAAACTTCGCTTTAAATTATTTTTAAATAATACATTTTGCCAGTACATTTTATTTCTTTGAAAACATATATATATAGGAAGTCACAAACTAGGTTTCCCCAAATGCCGGTGATATCTTAATGGTCGTAACAAAAAGAGTGAGGCGGAAATGTCGATTCTACTTTAGAATTCCCAGACCGTCTATCGGAATTCCCAGAGGTAGCCTGATAAAATCGGTAACTTAAAGATTTAAGATGACATTGTGACTTGCATCAGGAGAGAGAGAGACAGAGAGAAGCGTCTGTTTCTGGAGACAAGTAACTTTGTTTAAGATTTCGAGAGAAGTTGGAAGAGTTGCGAGGAGTCCGAATGTCGACAAAAATTAACTTATAATTCTAGATGCCTGGGATTTCAGTGATATCAAGAGATCAATATTTGTCTGTGTTTGTTTGAAACAATGAAATAGTATAAAAATAGAGGCATTTGCATCAACTCCTTTACGTTACAATTTCTTCTGCTTCCTAATTTCTGATGTATAACTTTGGCTAGCTTATTCCGATCATATATAAATAAGATATTAAATTGTACCATGCAATTATTGCATTAAACCTCTCACTACCAACACGGCCCAGTTGTGTCATTTCTATACTAATGAGCTATTTCTTTTCTTTTCTTTTTCCAAATGAGAAATTCAGGATGTAAAATGAGATCATCCTCATTGGTAATTTGTTTTAATCTTGCAAGTCTATACCCTATTAATATAGAACTTTCAAGATGAGTTGGGCTGAAGAATCATATGTCGATTATCAATAATTATTGTATTAAAGATAAAATATTCTATTATTATATACACGAATAAAATTTACCATTTTACAATAATGAATCAAATACTAAGAAAAAATAGAATAATCTTAAGACTGAAGTTTTGGCTATTTTGACCATGAACAACTGTTTTATTAATGAAAAAAGAATGCATGATTATTATAATAATAAATAATTAAACACGTTTTTAGGAACAATCGTAATACCCACAGTATTCGTTATAATTTCCTCATTCTTTATAATTTATTAATAAAGGAGATATATAATTATTACATGAATATTTATAAATCAGGGGTCTTTAAATTAGGAAGAGTTTGAAAACATTTTGAAAAAAAAAATCATTACATTCTTAATTAAGCATAAAATTTTTGAAACGTCAGAATTCTATCTTGGATTTTTTTTAAAAAATCTAGTAATTTTCTAAGATTTATATTTCAGATTTCTAAGATTTATATTTCAGTTCCGTAATATAAAGAAATATAAATTCGAATCAGAAGAGATATATAAAAAAATATTAAATTAATTTCAGTTGTTTGTATAATTTTTATAAATATAGATTGCAGTCATATTTCTAAATGAATGTTTAATGCATGCAGGATTTTGAAGCTTATGCTTTTAAACATTTTAATAGTTCAATGTGTATTTTTAAATTTATTCGAAACTTATAGTTGAGTTAAATATATGTTAAGATTTGTATTTAGGAGAATTATTAATTTTCAGTTATTGAGGAAAATGTAAATATACGTATTTTTCACAAATAAAAGCAGAATTTCATGCGAATTCCAAACATTCAATGAATAAAATGTCATTATATGTATATTTTCCGTCCTTAAAGAAGATTATTTCGAATTAAAAATTGCATATCATGTTTGGTAAAATTCAGCATATAGACTTTAAAAAACCTCAAAATTAATGAGAAAACCATACTTTAAATAATATGGAATATAATTCCATCAGATAATTCGTAAAGACTTTCAGCTGAAATTACACTAAGTATACTTTTCACAATATATTGTAGCCAATTTTATAAAATTTGTTATAATGTTAGCGCTGAAATTACTAAATTGCTCAAATAGTTGTATCCCCAGAAAATTAATGTAAATAGTTATTCTACAATGTACCTACATGACTACAAATTATTCCTTATGAGTTAATTTTGAAATATGTTACTGTTAGCTGAAGATCATAAACCTTCTTGGCGGAATATTTAGCTTCACATTTAACAGGAGAGCATTTTATAGTAGAATGCGGCGAAATATATATTTGAAAAATATTTGAAAATTTGGATTGTTAAGTTTGAAAGATTCAGTCAGGAGCATTTTGGATAAAAAATTCTTTATTGAAAAGGTAGGAACATTTATAGTAAACTAAAACTTTTGAGAATACATATTTAGGTAAGAAAACGAGATTGTTACTTTCTTTTAATAAAATTATAATGATTGGTAAAAAGCAAAGTTTTTCTTTGAAAGATTTTTTAACTAATTGTGTAGTTTATTATTTTCATAAAAGCAACATGTTTCATTTCTGTTATAACAACATTTTGCTAATGTCTTTTTTGGGTTTTAATAATATAAATGTACTTCTAATTGAAGTTTATGACGCATTATAATAAAATATATCAGTATTAAATTACTTTTAAATGAGTTTAAGATAGTTTATTACACTGTAAGGTGATTTCTGCTACTGTTAAATTATTTATTTTTTATTAAAAATAAATCATTATTTTATTAGATGATAAAAGCTTGAAAACGTAGTAAATTTTAATAATTTCCATAATATGTTGTTTTTTATTATGAATGACATTTTTAGGCTATTAATTTATTGGTTATCTTACGGTTTTTTTTCTATATAGTTTTTATATATCAGGTTTTTCGTGAATTGTTTAATATCTCAATTATCATTAAACAATTCGTTTGAAACCGATCAGAAAATGTATTCCATATTGCACTAAATGTGCGTTTAGTAATATTTAATTGTGTTGTGGTTAAATAGATATATATTTTAAAATAATTAAATGTCAGGGTTTTTTTTTTCTTTTTGTAAAGGAAATGTCGACATGTTGTCTGGTAAAATGCGATTAACATCCTTATATATCAACTTAAAAATTATTTCTTCATATTCTTCTTCATTTATTCCATATACTTACCACGGAAACTGAAATTCTATTTGCAGATAGATTATTTGTGTACAATTATAATGATACTATTTTTTTATTATTAGAATTTGAATCTATTTTGTGAAAGAAAATATAGACTTTTTGAAGATATAAACAAAATGAACTTAATTTAACTTCTTAATGACTTTTATTTTCATAACATTTGTGTTTGTATTATTGGAGTAAATGATATTCGAAAATATTTCATTCAAGTTAGCTGACGCAACTAAAGCTAAAACTGCTTTAAAATTATTAAATCAGCATATTAATTATTTTCATCAAGTCGTATTAAATTATGTAAAAAGTCGAACAATTAGAAACAGAAAATTCCATAAAACAAAGTCATTAAAAAGTTTTCTTTGCGCAGTTTATTACTTAGCATTTCCTAAATAGAGTTATTAGTATTTTCATTAAGGTAAAGTGTTTTATTCCAAAGAATTTATGACACACACAAATACAGTTAGGCTAACTTTACTTAAAAAAGGAGTGCATTTTCATTTAATCGCTTAATTGCAAATACATATCCTTATACGCTACTTGAGTAAATTTTAAGAACACCATCAATTGTTCTCTAGCAGCACAAAGTGGATGAAGGAAAAAAATTAATCAAGATTAATATCGGCGGTTATTTATTACAGAGGAAAACAGGTTAAAACTTTATAAATATGCAATGTTTCCCCCGTTCAATTTTTTATCATCCTCCTTCATTTTTTTCCCTACTCCGCTTCGGTCTCACGTAAGTAATTAACTTCTTTTACTGTAAATAAAATCCATACTCATTATAACAAATTTTAATTGCGTTTCTTTTGCGGTGGGAATAAAAAAGGGAATGGGGAAAAAAGAGAAAGAATAGCTAAGTTTAAATAAATAAGGTCCCAAGAATAGATGGTATTACGGACAAGAAAAGGTGAAAAAACGAAGTATTTCCAACCATTTACCAGTTCAAGAACAAACTCTCTGTTTTTGGAATAAAGCCAAAGAATTTTAACTTACTCGCTTGTAATTCACAAGCTGAGGCTAAATAGACACCGGGGATTAATTTCTATGCGGTGGCATCAGTTTCGAACTGCTTCATTAGCATAACTCCCCCGAATACGGTATAAATTAAGATTGCCCTTCTTCCACGCTGGAAGCTACAGTTCCCAGGCAAATTCAATTAGGGAATAAAAATCTGAAGAACAATTTTTGAACCGTTTTCAGAAACGCAATGGAATGAATTACAGTTAAATAATCGTTGAGTTCAATACCTTTACAGTCTCTCTTAGTTCGGATCGTTTTTTTTTTCTCTTGAACTGAAATATATTTGTAAGGGCCATTTATTCCATTGCCACTTAGCATTCTTAAAGTACAGTGGAGATATTTTTAAATAAAAGCAATGAGGGGATAGCACATTTTTTTTTTCAATTCTAAGACGTAAATGTGAAAAAAAATTACTGTATTGTAATAATTAAAGTCTTTGAAGAAGAAGCATTTTAACTTATTGAGATTTTTCAGTGAGATTGAGATATCGACATTTCGTTGAGTCGCTCTGTTTACTAATTAAAAAATGAAAATAATTTTTTCTGTGGATTGGAATTTGAACGCAGGATTATTTGGACACTTTTTTTCCATTTTAATACTGATGATTGTTTTCAGAAATAAATCATTAGTATTAAGTCACTTAAAGTAACAAAGTTGCCTTGAAAATGTCAAATACATATTAATTAGCATTAATTCAAATAAATTTTAACGTAAAGAAATTTTGGTATTCTCATAAATGAAAACTAACAAATCATGATCAAGAATCAAATTATTTACTTATTTAAAAGCATATTGACAGGAAACAATTAAAAAGGATTGATGTTTTTCTTCAAACAAATTTTATCAATAGATATAATGCACAATAATGTTTTCTGTGGTTCACACTATCATGATATAAAGTATTCATTTTATAGTTCATTGAAGTTTGCTAAAGTTCTAAAATTCTTAACTTTAAGTTTATATTGATTTGTAGAAAGAATACAAGACAAAAATATATGAATTATTATGAGAAAAAAATGAAAATAATCTATGAAGTTGTATTGACTTCAATACTAAATGTAAGAGTATTTAATTTTTTAATCTTACTTCAAAATTTAATCAATTTTCCTTATTTGACATCATACCTACAGATATTTCTAGAGAGTGATTATTCTTGGGCCATTTGAAATTATTTTTGTATAATTTCTCTCAGTGTCTGAGAATTTTATCCACTGTTATCTTTTTTTGTTTTAATATAACTATTTTTTAATATAACTCAAGAACGGAATTTTCAAAATAACTCAAAAAGGAATAGCGTAAATATATAAAACTGAGAGACATTTCCTGATTTTTTTCCATTTTAGTTAGACAGATATTTGTTAACATCATGCATGTTTTTAACTCCTGTTTTCAGAGTACAATGAATGTTTACGTGGAGAAAAAAAATAATAAAGACTTGCTATGCGAGTGAGTCCTTGTAAATATGGTTCCTAGAAATGAATGATAGATGACATGCTTCCAAAATAGGACTGATTATTTTATAAACAAAATTCACAAAATCATTAAGGAGATAAGGAAAAGACAAGTGAGAACGAAAGCATCTAAGTGACCAGGTTACTTTTGGACTCCAAAATAGATATACACAAAACAATAAAATAAGTTAGACAATCGCAATAATTAAAATATTTTGTCTCTTAGCTAAAATCTCTCTCGTTTCTTTAAAGTTTTCAAATTACATATATTTATAAAATTGTCTTTACTCAATAACTGTTTTAAAACAAAAAAGCCACTTATTTGGCTATATAATTGGACTTAATAAAATTCTTGTAAATGCAACATATTCAAATGAAGTTTTGGTGATATATTCATGAATACTATTTTGACGACTGCAAAGATTATTAGTATTATGAATACAAACAAAGAACTTACCTTTAAATATTGAAAAATATAATTCCTTAGTAAAAAAAGTTAAAACTATTTTAACATATTAATGCTTATAGGTTGATCTGCCATTGTAAGATGCAAAAGTGTTCGTGAATCAATTGTTTAAAATGTTCTACAGGCTATGTTATTAAAATCAGAGTTCCTGCATTATTGATCAGATAATAGATGCTTACCAAGAAAGAAATTCGGAAATTTTTAATTGACAAATTTTAAAGTTTTAATTACAATTTTAATTAAAAAGTTTTAACTAAAAATGGATTACTTTTTTTAAAAGTTTTGCTTAGTAACTTCAGTGAGCATTATAGCATAAAAATCACTTTTCCTTCATTTATCTACAAACTTTTCATTAAGATCCTATATTTTTGTGCAATCTTTTTCCCTAATTTCAATAACAGTTTCAGCTGAATAGAAAGATATAGTTGCTACAGTTCTCCTGAAGAGTTCGAGAGAACTGTAACAATTCATTAACAATTATCCTATTTCAAGTAATTTTTACTTAAATTTTAACTTAGTTTTAGAAATTGTGTGTATATACAAGAGAGCTTTAAAATGTTATTAATGCTAAATAATTAAGAATGTATTTAAAGAACAAAATGATAATAAGCAAATAAGGCCAATAATATCATCACTTGACAATGTTTCGAGTTAGAAGTTGGAATTTCGTTTTAATTTTGTTTCGGCACATATTTAAGATAATTACAAAGGTGTTACATTCCACATAAGCATAGAGCAGAAATGATATTAAATACTTCCTATCAGATGTGCTTATAGTATTTAAAATGTAACTGGGAGAAACTGTCTAATTTTCATTAATAATAATAAATATGCATAATTAAAGAAATTCATTCTGTGAAGCCTCTAAAACTGTTTTCCATTTAAAAAGGAATAAATTCACTGCTGAATAGTAACACGTCTTCTAGGTGACTTAAATTGTTTCGAAACTTTTCTACGATTCACAAACGGGTTTTTTTTCAAACTAAGTTACAAATTTGCGATAGATCGAATTCTAAATGTATTTTATTCAATTGTTTGTTTGAATCAAATGTTGATATAGTTTCTACAATCTAAAACAAAAAAAAATCGCAAACCAGTTGAATGCATTATAAATGGGCTAGCGTCAGAATTATTGACACGCTTGCTTAACAGATAATTTGTATAGTAGTCTCATATAGTACAATTTCCTGTTATATAATAATAATAATAATATTTAATAATATATAATCTGGTATGTGATAATAATGAGCTCAGAAATTACAAAAAAATTGTTTTTAATTTAAAGATGAACAATTTTTTCTACAAGAAAGTCCATTCCTTTTTATAAAGATGCGCATTTCAATTAATATGCCTGTACGTTTTACAAAGATGAAGTCATGAATGCATGGATGAATAGAGTATTGGTTTTTCTTAAGGATTTACAAATATATTTTACTAGAATTATATATTTCTAATTTAATTGGTTCTATAAGTTATGAATAGGTAACATAATAAGTTTCGTAATTTTTATAGTTAACACTTTTAGTTTATTACATAAATCAGATTTATTAATTTAGAAATTAGTTTCTAAATTCAACAGGATTACCAGGGTAACACGTGAAAAGAGCGTTTGATTCCTAGGTTATCTCAAGAACTTTTAAATGCATTGATAATAGAAGATAAATTTCAAGTAATTTGTGAATATTTACAACATTTTTTTCTATTGAATTTCAATTATATTATAAAAGAATATTTCTAAAAAATAACGTCTTGTAAACAGAAATAAAATTTCTTCTCAAAATACATTTTTTTGTATGTTTGATAAGATAAGAAGAAAGGGGAAAAATTGCATTTAGCTATGAAATTAAGCTTCGGTGTCCTGAACTGATATTTTTACATCAAAAAATTGAGCTAGAGAACTTATTGACGATGAACATTTTCATTAGCTCATTTTTTTAAAACTAAACTAATACATACAGGAAATGAACAGGAAGTGTGATTTTCATATGTAACAAATGACAGACACACTTTTAACTTAAATTAATCTCAAAATTTCCATTTCCAGTGTATTAGTTTAAACATATTTATTAGCATTTTCCATTTTTCAGAATGTCATTATTGTCTTTAAAATTCATGAATAAAAATATAATATCAGTAAAACTGCGCTGCCAAATAGGCCCGATAAATGTTTTTAAAAGTTTTTTAATTATAATTATATCTTCTAGGAAGATAAAATCATCATTAAAATCTGAAAATCTGATGTAAAATGCATTTTGAAATGATAGAACAATTTTTCAATCTTCTCTATGCGGATTTCAGATCTATATAAAAATCATGATGAACGAAGAATCATGAAAATGCACGATTCCTACTTCTCAGTAAATGCTCTGTTATAGAAATGATGAAGCATAATCATTTTTTTTGCTCTTCTTTCTTTTTTATATTTCAGATCTATAAAATTTCGAATTTATTTCTAAATAATTTTTATTTTTTTGAATTAAACAGAAGATTTTATTTTTTTTTCAATTTTCAACAAATATTATGTAATGAATGTAAAATATGCAGGAAGGATATGTAATAATTAATTTTCAATTCGTGGTTAAATTTAAAATTTATTAAAAATACTTCCTTTTTACAAAGTTTCTTTACGACATATCTTCTGTACTTCGTCTTGGAATTGTCGAATCGTGATATTTAATTAATGAATAAATAAATGATTCAACAATAATTAATAAAAGGAAAATATTATCGGTGCTTTTAAGAATGTATTGATGTTGTTTTCTGTACAGTCCTTTAAAATGTTTTATGCATATTGATAAACATATTTTAAATTCCTTCCATTTTCAGATAATATTAAATATTCATATAAATATCATGCTGGATAACTGGTAATATTTAAATCACAATGAACGTCTCCCATCATTTCTTTTGAAATATGTTTAATTAATTATTCACAGAGGTAAAATTTAATGACGAATGAAACCTGAGCTCTACAATTGAAATAACAAATAAAATTTTTCAAAGATTCATTTTTTCAGATGTCATTTGATAATGCAGTAAAAAAAAAAAAAATTAAAATCGACATATGTCAACATAAATATTACATTTGTCATAAATGTAAGTTTTTAAATGATTAAATGAATTGAATGAAATGAATAAGATTTAAATGATTTAAATGAATGTAAGTTTTTAAATGATGATTTTAATGAAAAATTAAGAAAAATTGAAGAATCTTAACATTTGCTAATACATTGCTAGTTGCATTTTCTATAGCATTAATTACATTTTTGCTCATCTCATTTTTTTGCTCATTGCTCATTTACAATAGTACTTATTTTCACGAAATGCAAAAACAGATTGGCAGGGAGAGAAGATTTACTATATTCCAGTGGGATGCCTTTTATTGCTTGGAAAATATTTTTTCAGTACAAATAAAGTTATTTTAAATGCTGTGGAAGAAACGAGTTTTTCAATATATAAGTAGGATAATAAATAAGTTTTAGACGTCATAGAAATAGTTCATGAAAACTTCTTGTAGTTTGTATAACAGAATGCTTGTAAGAAGATCTTGAAAATCACACATATTTTGAATTAATTTGTAGTTTTGGTGGAATCCCATAGCATTACAATTGGTTTTTCTGATGAACGAATTTCTTTCTATTACATAACGACGGATATAACTCACATTGCATTTTTTATCTTTTAGTGATGTGCACTTTTTTTTAAATTTCTTCTTATAATATCTCCATTTTGTACCAAATTTTATTCGCATTCACATCAGTCTAATATACGTTTTGGAATTAAAAAAATATCACTTATCTGTATTGTTTTAGAATAGATAGTTTTTACTTTTTCATATTCGTAGTATAGAGAAAGTATCATAATTGTCAAAAAATTCGAACCCGAGATTTTGAAGAATCACCACGTTTTTGTCTTTCTGTACACAAAAAGCACGTTTTTGGAATACATGTCTATCTGTCTTTGACAAGGATAACTCATAAACGCTTTGAACAATATGGGTGAAATTTGGCATACTTTCTTTACACTAAATTTGTAATTTTCTATAAATGTTTGAGCAAAATACGTTCAGAGGAAGCTTGTCTGTCTTTTTTAAATATAGATTAAGACACTTTATCCAACTCTTTTCTATAAAATGAAAAGAGTTAGATAAAATTCGGACAGAGATTTAATGTGTAGACAGACGTATATCAAAGTTTGTGCCAAATGTCAGAAAGGACAGACCGTCTGACAGTTTGTATTTTCAGAAACATGTAAACACGGTGACTTAAATATGTCAAATTTGGTATGGCATTTTATGGCTAAAAGCTTAATTTTGTGTCAACGTTTTGTTTTAGTCATTTTAGGAAACACGTGTCTAAAACACAAATTTGACGCATAAATTTTGATACTGAGAAGCTGCATGTCAGAGATTAATCGTCAAAACGTGCCAAAGATGAATTTAGAAAAAATGCTAAATTCACGGCAAAGGTTAATATTTCGTAATTATTGTATGTCAATGCCATGCAAGGTATTTTCTGGCACAATGCTTCTTAGAGAATATACAAAAATGTTTTGAAAAGAAAATCCTTCTAACATTTTCCTTCATGTAATTCGCAGTTATTTCATCCTCTGATAATACAATTGATGCATTATCGGAGTTAGTTGTCTGGTTTACATATGCTTTATAATAATTGTTATTGACTTAATGCTTTTTTTTTGCTTATTTGTTTCAATGCTTTATGGATAAAACTTAATTTCTATAGAAAACAACAAAATAGGCTGACATTCCCTCTGATTTTTAGAAGCAGCATGGGCATTGTCAGTATTTGGTAAATTTATCACTTTTATACGAAAAATATTTCATTTTTTGGGTATTTATTATTTGAAAATATACATATAAAGTTCTGGAAGCTGCAATTTGAGAAAGCGGAAATTTTTCGAATGTTTTATTATGATAACATTTAAGTAGGAATAATTCAGAAACTATATTTTTTTCACATCTATACTATAACTCTTATGTGAAATCTGTTTTAAATTATTACATTTTGTAATCCATTTAACTGAAATTTGTTTAACCTCTCTTTGCATGTTGATGAAAATTTTCATCATAACCTTTTGTGAACAAAAAATTTTACTCAAAGCAGGTATACTGTAAATTGATTGCTGCTGGCAACTTTTTTTACGACTATTCCGTAATAAGAAATGTAGGTGTCAAAAACCCAAATGTCACAACGGTTAGAAGAAACGTGTGATTTCTAGAATATTTTTTATAACTAATCTGAGATTATTTGTTAATGAAAGCGATAATGAGTGCAGAAATTTAGAAGAGAGAGACTATGAAAATTTTTTACTGAACTTAACATGCAAATTTACATGATGATTGATATTTCAGTCATATTGTTTTTTTTTTAAATTATTTTATATTATATATTTATTTTAGGACTTTTTTAGCATTTTACCTTTAAGCTAGAAAAGTATTATATCACACTAATTTATTTCACAAAGAAAGAAAAAAAAAACATGCAAAGAGGAGATAATCAATCATGTTTATCACTTAAATGTGTCAGATGAACATTAAGCAAAAATTGAAATAACTGCTATTGATTCGAAATATTTCATATTTATTTGTTTGTTATTGAATAAAAGGACTACAGATAAGAATTTATTTTTATTGAAGATACACTGCATTTATTAAATGTTTTCAAGTAAATATTCATGCTATTTTGTGGAAAAAATATTGCATGAAGATAACATCAATTTTTTGGCCTGAAACAAATACAAATGTTTCCAAAACTCCATTCCTTTCACATATATTCTCATGGTATCGCGCAGCAGTTTAGATTGTACCGAAATATTAGAATACAACAGAACGGAAAATCTGATATAAAGGATATTTATAAACTTGAATTTCATTCGAAGTTGTCAATCTCAGAAACCGCTTAGAAGTTTCCATTATTTAAATTCCATACAAATCGAAACAAAACAAAATGGGGTTCTATCAATTTTGTGCTTATGTGAAACTGCAATATCGAAAATAACCACTTTTTATATGCTTGCTGAGGAATAAATTTATATTATTTTACGCTTCTTAAGTTCCAAACTTATAAAAAGGAAAGAATTTATCTTTTTAAAGGACAGAAACCCTTATGGATTTGTTTTGAGAATGCAAATTATGTTTCTGAAGCCCTATGCCAGGAATGCAAAATATCTGTGTTTATTGCGAATTCAGAACACATACATGCTCACACAATTCTCAAATCGAGCTATTTGGTTGGTACTTTTGTATTTTATATATACTTTTTTTTGCACTATTACGATCCACTGAGTAACAAAAGACATTGAATTAATTTGAATTTGCGAAGTGAGGTAAAATTCTTTTCTCTTCTTTTATTTGGAATTTCAAAAAACCTAATATATATGTAATTGGATAAATACATTCACATTCAAATTCAATAAAGTTTCCAATAAGAATAAAAAAAACATTTTTTTTAGTTTATTAAATATTTTTTAGATTATAATCAAAATTATATAAGAGAAGAAAGAAAGTATCAAAATATTTAAATTAAATTTGAACTGTATAAATTTATTTTTCTTCACTTCCATGAAATTTTCTTTTCCATTTCCTCAGTTAGAAGTCTTTAAATTTTAAATACATTTTTCTTAACAATTTGTTTCATATTATAAAATCCTGATTTTATTTTTCAAATCAGTACTTTTATTTTCCCATTTTGAATTGCTTAATTTAGAAATGATGCTTAGATCATACAAATTAATCATATAAATAAAGTAATTCCTTTTTATTCAATACTATTTGATTAAACTGTAGTATTTTTAGCTTATAATTTAGCGAAAGCCATCTCAAAATTTGATTGTAACAAAATATCTTTGGAGAAGTAAATTGTGGCCACCTTTATTCAGACTTCCCTTTGACGTGATATTCTTGATCTTATTGATTTCTTCCTTGTCTTATCAGCAAATTATTCAGATATTAATGTAATATTATATGATATATTTTACATATACTATTTTAAGAATCTATTTTCAAGAAAGATCAACAAAAATGATGTTTAAAATTGAGAAATGTATTGAAATAAAGAACACAGCTAATAGTTAATATAATTATAATTATTCTGTAGTTTGCTATATTAACGTTTCTTCATGTGCATACACTGAGGATTTAAAACTGTGATGAAAAATTAATACATTAATTATATACATGTTGTGAAATAGCATCTCTTGAGACACCTCACTTTCAAACAAGTTCAACACAAGTTCAAATAAGTAAAATATTTATTATTGATAAAAAATATTTATTTTGAACCGAAAACTCAAATACACAAATCATTTTCTAAGAGGACAAAATATAACAGCTGAAAATGATAATAAAATGAGAAAGATTGCAATTTCAAAATAACAGGCAAATAATAAATGATACGTTAAAGAAAATTTGAAAATTTATGATTTTTGAAGCTATCGTCATAATGATCATAAGAGTTCCCTTAAAGATGTTTTTATGGAATCTTTTGAATTTTGTTTCCATCTTTCCACCTTTCATGATAATGCATTCATTACATCAGCTAGATTCTTCAATCCCTGTCTAAACAAAACATGAAATGATGGTGGTTTAAACTTTGCAAATGTGTCTCTTAAATACACCTTAGACATATCTTATAGAATTTCAGTTACATGAGTAATGTAATGAATTTCAGTTAGCTGAAGGATATCCTTTCCTTTCAGCTTTAAAAAAATTCATCAGCATATATTGCACCATGACAACTTAGATTCCCATCGATTATATTAAAACGATTTCTATAAGAACCATAGGAACCACTGACAAGATGTGATATAATACCTTTTAAATAAGATCCCGTATTCATAAAAACTATTATCGAAAATATAAAATTTTCAACATCATTATGTTTTTCCAGATCTTAGAAGCATCACCTGTGCAATGATGAAATTCTTAGAAGTTGTTGGACGAGGAGGCAGCTCCATATTCACACCACATATACTAATGTCTTGAATCGTACAATAAACTAAAACTGCATCCACGTAAAAACATTGCATTTCTCTACTTTGCATTAATTCCCAAAAATCATACATATTCATTTTGCAGGAAACATTTAATGAGACACATTTAAGTTGCTTATGGAAAAACAGACGGACCAAAGGTCTTTTGATCACCTATCTAGCATGATTTTGAGATGCGTGTATTTGTCTGTTCACGTTGTTTAAATTTATCAGCAGTTATCCTACGGTTATTTTTTACTTTATATGAAGACAATTAATCCCAGAAATTTTAGCTGGCCTTCTAGAAATATAAAATCCAATAACTTTGGAATTTCGTGAAAGTTTTTACACAAATATACAATAAACAAACATTTTCTACTCAAAGGCAATTCTCAAATGGAAGACCTCTTAATTTACCAACAATGTTTTAAAATGTAACATTTTCTGTCTGTGTTCCTTTTTCAAATCATCAAAAGAGAGGAAAAAATTGAATTATGTACCTAATACATGTACAATATCTTTTTTTATGCTTTGTATTTATGTGACTTAGCTGTATTATGTAGGGTTGTTTTGGTCACTTGCAATTTATTTCTAGGAACGAAAACTAGAATTTTATAATTGCCACTTCATTTATGTATTCTAACATAGAGCCAAAAAGAAGGGTATTGTGGTTTTTGAAATCTAAGTATCATAGATTTATTTATAATATTGAAATCAACGCAAAAATATTTATATTTATAAATGAAGGGAATAAATGCAATCAAAAACTTAGAAAGAAATACAAAAAAGTGAACAGTTTTGAAAGTTTTGTCTTTATGTCTTTTTTGAAAAAGGAAATAGAAGATCAGGATATTAACAGCCATTTTTCTTTCAGATATTTTTAGTACTTAATTCGAAATTTATTGAATCGTTGCCAATTTGCCATTCCGTTGCAGTCTTGGGAATATTATACAGAGAAGGGACCTTTCTTTTCTTTCGAATTATTAAGAATACTGTAATGACAATGCTTTTTATGCAAACGAATTTCCCAGGCTTCATGAATGAAGGATTTTGTTCTCTGCTCCGTCGGAAGAAAACGGTTCTTACATTTTATATTATCTTGTAATTACACTGTTTCGCTGGTTGAGCATGATTCCTCCTATATCCTTTGATTCAGCGGTTGCAAATCCGTCCACCTTTTTATCCTTTTTTCATGCTCTGGAATAGAATATTTATTAGAAAGTTTACAAATGCAACAATCGAACTCTAAGGATTACTTCTATTACATTAGAGATGATACATTTTCATATTAAATGAAAAGGATTTTAAGGGGTCTGTTAAAAATTTAAAGCGAATGAAATAGTTTTAAGAATGAGGCATGTGAGGTAGATGACTAAAATAAAATTGCTGTCATCTCTAAAATTGCTGAAACTCTTTGTGCATAGCTTGAAATCTGTATAACGTTTTCTAATCTCCTTGATTTACAACATTTCTATCAATTACCATCTTATTTTCGAAAAGAAGAACGGAAGAGTATGCATAATTCGCATGAAAATTATATAACATTTTTATTGTGCTGGTATTAATAATATTGACCATTAAGAAATAAAAAATGTATACAATTTTTATGACTAACACCATTTCTGTACGTTTCAGTGTATTGGTTAAATATATTGAAACACGATATTTAAATTAATAAATGCGGATTCATGATAAAAATATCAATGACTCTATTTTCATTTTATTAGTCAAACATCCTTCATACCTCATCTATATCCTCTTACGAGTTACTAAAATTATTAAAATAAATTCAAAACAATATGATATAAAATCGATCGTGCCACAATTTCAAAGAAAATCTAAAAATGTAGATTTATACAATTTTTTAACACAGAATTCATTTTATTCTGAAGAGACACGAAGTTATCGTCTGATGAATCATGTAAGTTTAAACCATGGTTAAATGGCAAGTATAACAACTGCAATGGTGGCAACGTCTTCAGTTTTCTATGTTAGAGAACATTTTTTAACTGTTTATCCAACCTATATCATGTTCTTTTCCGCAGCTGATCATATACGACTTTTAATCCGTCAACACCGATCTAATTCTCCTCAACTAGACAGCTGTGTTTTCATATTTTACCCCAGAAAATTAATAAGAAGTATAATTAAGAATCTATATATGTTACATTTTATGCAAATACATAACGAAAAATTCATGCAATTTATAGATATATTAGTGACATTATTTCTTGCGAAATACAAGCTTAATTCATTTCAAGAAGCTACCTAATATTTTAGTTTGCGGTATATGGAACAGAATCTTAAAATTCTTGTTGGAATTCAGGTTCGAAAACTCCTGGAAAGTTCAGAATTAATAATTAAATTTGTTTAAGTTAAATATTCTTTTGATATCCAAAGAAAAGTAGATGGGACCAAACACTGACAGAAAAATTTCAAGAAAATAATAAAAGTACGAAGATTTTATTTATATCTTTATAATATAAAGAAATTCCAACAATGACAAGAACTTTTAACGCAGCAGTAGAGATATATAAAGCTCGAATTAAAAGTTTTAGAGTGATATATCAGTATTAAAAACTAAATTATCTTCAAAATTGCAGTTATATATTATTTAACCAGCCTAAAATTTTGCAGATTTTTTTCACTGTTCTATATATCTATTTCCAATCAAAAATTAGTTTTGATTCGTTGTATTTTACTTTATTGCCATATCTTGAGGGAGAAAATGGTTAGGTATACATCTGACTCTCTGACCCGCCCGAAGGCACACGGATTTAAACCATAAAACTGAATGACTGGACCACCGCAATAGCAACGCTGGCGGGAACTGTGATTGAGTTCGAAGGGCCCTCACCGGCCACGGTACAACCCTCCCCGAAGGAAGTACGACCCGTCATCGATGGGAGGAGACATATCCTCTACCTATTAGTGTACCCTCCAGGGTTCAGATCCAACCACCATGCCGGAAGCATCTCATCCTCATTTCGAGGTTCCCCCCCCCCCGAGGGTCTGGAGAAAATGGTTACATAAAAACAATTAAAAACATATAATTCGAAAATTAGATAAATGCCTTATTTTAATGTTGTTGATTTTGAATTCAAAATTATTAACAATGCAATGAACAATATTTTATGAAATTCGAAAAATTATTTCTGTGTTTCTACTTGGTGCTAGTAGTTCAGCAAATATTAAATATTTTATAGATATTGGTGTCAAAATAACAAATGTCTAATTCGCTGAACGATTGTACAGAAATAAGAGCAAAATTTGCTATTCCCACTAGAAAGCGGGTTTTGCTTACATTCTGTTTCGATCAGCTAGTATTTTTGACGAGAATTTGGAAATGCTTGTTATTTTACAAACAGTTTGGCAGTTGGGCAATACAGAATGACGGCTTAACGGTCTAAGCTAACATAATCTTGAACCCTCATATATTTTGTAAATGAATATTACAGACACAAACACATATTACAAGGATTATGTAATCTTTACTACTGATATGCCTGATTTTTGAGGTGCCATTTTAAATTGTTATGAATGATAATATACGATATGACAAAGCAGTTTTTATTGAAGAATCTCTTGAAAGAGAAATGATATATGGATTAAATGATTTTTTCCACCAGCAAGATTGTAATTTCATATAATCACCTTAATTTCTACAATGAGAATATATTTGGAAGACGCATAGAATAAAACAGTCTGCCACCGCTTAGAAAGAAAATCATTGTTGTAGTACATAAACACTTCTGACAAAATTTGCCAGAAATTTTCTTGAATAATCTGTCAAGAAAATGTGCAATGTATGTATTACAATAAACTGATATTAAATGACTTTCAAATCTGAATTCAATGTATCGCCGCAAATTTACTTGACTCAAGAACTGGTCTCAAATAAGGAAATTTTGCTGAGAACAGCAACAAGATAAGGAGCTGTAGGAACTAGACAAGGGTTCTCCCTCTCTTCTTGTATAAAATAATTTTTCTTCAAAGAAATGTTTCTGTATGAAAAATAGTTCTCTTTGCAACTCTAAGTGTCACAGTAGTTTGCGTTCTCGAAATAAGTATTTTGTAATAACAGCACTGTGTTAATCAGTATCCAAATAAAGTGCTTTTTCTTCTATTATAGTTTCTTTCCTCGAACACTGTTTTACTAAGTACAGTTAAACGAAATAATTTCGGATAGTTACATATAATATTGTCTAACAAATCAGTCAAAACACGAATAAAAGGGAGTTCTCCCTAGCGCCTTCAGAACGCGTTTCCCCTAGTTAATTCGGGTTCTTCCTGGCGCAGTTAGTTAAAACACGTTAGTAAAATATTTCTATCTCTTAATTTATATTCAACAATATGTGATAATTATTTATTCTTTATTTCTGATAGCATTAAAATTAAAGCATATGTATTCAGTGTATATAATGTTTTTAAATATTTTTTTTCTTTTGCATATTTTTTCTAAAATAAAGAAACCTCAACATTAATATTAATGTATAAGTATTAATGTTTTTCTGCACTGAACTTTAAAAACATGAGCATTTGTATTGACTGAATAAATGTTTTTAATTTGTCAAAACATATAAATTTATTTTTAGTAATGAAACTATACTTATGTTAGATTGTTTCTAATATATTTTTTCCTCTTGTCCCTTGTGCTTTTGTATAACACAAATATCGATAAGAATAACAAGTAGATAATATATTTAGTGGATTTCAAACTTTAGAATTTGTTTTAAAGAATCTTCATATTTTTGTAGTTTTTATATGAATAATTGCACAAAGTATGTAATCTTTTTTTTTTTTCATTTTATATTGTCTTCTATATGTACTGTTCAAATAAATTGGTTTATTATATTTTCGAAATATGTGAAATTTATTTATAGTTCATACATATAAAATCTCCTGCTTCTGCTTTTTCTTATTTCATATCTTTCCAGGTGTGTAAAGCCTAATGTGTAATGTAATAGTTTTTTTCTCTTTTTGGTATTTTCATGCGTAAAGTAATTTTTACTTTGTATTTTTAATTTACATAAAATTTACTGTCTTCCATATTTTTATAATTTATTCTCTTTGCAATTATTTTAATGCTGTTTACATGTTTATATTTTATACATCTATTTACATCATTTTTTATTCTTTTTACTTAACCAATTTGCACATCTTAAATCTGTCAAGTTGGTCAAAAGTTATACTAGTTATAGGCAATAATGTGTATTTGTTATTAAATATTTTTTCGTAGTAAAGCCTTTTAAATAAAACAGAATATTACTAATTTAAGAAATTCACTATATTTGTGTCAAGATATTATTAATAAATATTACACTTTGACAAAAGAACTTTTTTAATGCAACTTAATGTAATTTTATTATTCTTTTATTGAGGAAGATTATACTCTGTTCAATTATTTGAAATCATTTTTTCAAAATTTATTAATTTCATTAGTTTAATTTATTTGTATAGTTAAAAGTTCATTTCTTGTGGATAGGTCAAATATTGTTTTTTTTTAATTTCATATAAATCAAATACATAAATATCTGTATTTAACTAAAATTTATTATTAATTACTCTGAATAAAATTCAAAATGCATTCAAATATAGAAAAGCAATTATTAAAGAAAAGTTAATGATTTTTAGGATAAAGAATTAAAATTGTTTTCCTAATAGCATTATATTCTTCCATAATTCATCGCTACATCTATTTATTTTTTTATTGAAATTCATGCTACTTTTGTTATAACATTAAAATTGTTCACATTCTTTATTCCTGCATTATTTATATTTCTTCCCAAGACTGCTTTTTGCACTAAGATTTAAAAACCTCAAAATTGAAAATATGTATATATAATAGATTTGATAAAAGCTTATTGATAATTAGATTTAAATTTATACCTAGAATTAAAAAAAAATAACTTCATTATTTATTTAATTTCACAGCTGTATTTATTATTATAAAGCATAATCCACAGACCATAAAAATTTTATTTTGTACATCAAAAACTGTTTATATGTTTCATAATTTTTTGATTATTTTTCCATTTGGATGGTATTCATTCCCATGAAATATTATTTATTTTGTATGAAATGTCCTTTCTTGCTTATAAATTCTTTCAAATATAACGTTAATTGTAAAAATGAAGAATAGACACTTGCATTTGTTTTTAAAATCCACTGTCACATATACCACAAGTAAATTATTTCAGAAATAGAACTTTAAAGATCACCAGATTATTTTTTTTTTCGTGGCAGTTGGTAACAATTTTAATTTCGTTTCTAAGTAGCTGGCGCATTTATAAAACATATTCCGGTTTTAAAAAAGCACACTTTGGTGACAACCCCCGAGGAGTTAAGAATAAGGCGTCACATTGAAAGCTAATTAACCCAGCGCATGAAGCCGTTCCTTTACACTTCATGTCTGTCATCATACTTAAGCCACCTTGTCCAGAGTTCTTGAAGAGAAATCCTCACTTTTAATGATTGAAAACGAAGCTTTCCCCTGCGGAGGGATTTCTGATGTCTTAATGTCGTTCTTCTCCACCGTCTAGTTTAACGAAATTTGACTTTGGAAACGCCGTAGCTTTAAATTATCTTTGGAAGAGACTTTTTTTTTTATTTCACTTTTCCAATTCCACACTTTTCATTCTTTTGAGTGCATCTTTTCTGCATTTTCGGATAAAAATAACAATTTACTTATTCTATATGGGCAGTGGGACAATTATTCGTTTGGGAAGAATGTTAAGAGAACGGAATGTATCTATTATGTTTATTTGGTCGGCGCACTATTTAAAAACTATAAGAAGGATCTTTTAAAATTTTTTTTATAATTTTAGGTGCTTACATGTATTTTAATCAACGATATATATTGGTACGCAAGCGAAGTATCTATATAAATGACAATGGTTTTGGGTTTTACCAATTTACTATTACTTTATTGTTATCATTTTGAAAGTTTTCCATGTAATAGTATTGAGTTATTTAATGTATAAAATGCTCCATATTTCAAATTGATGCGTTTTATTTTGTTTGATTTGAAGAAATCTGCTGTCGAAGTCCACCAGAAACTTTTAGAAAATTATGGTGATACTACTCCGTCATATCCCAATCGTCGATTTTGGTTTCAACGATTTAAGAGGCGTGATTTCGATGTCAATGATAAAAAACGGCCTGGAGGGGGAAAAAAAACTGGAAGAAAATCAGTTGTAAGACTTGTGGGAAAAAGTTATAGGAAAGCCTGCAAAATATTTTGATTGATATATATTGTACCATTTTTACTCAATAAATGCCTTTTTAAAGTGAAAAAAAATGATCAAAATACATGAAAGCATCTAATAAAATAAATATTAATGGAAATAGTCATTGATCATTGAATTACTATTTGAAAATAATATATGTTTTATTGATATTATATATAAATAATATATAATATCAATAAAACATAATTAGAATAAATTTTATTACAGATTTTAGCCTTCTAAGTCAGAATCTTATTTTTAAGAATCTTTTAAAATCTTATTACAAATTCAATTCTATCGTAACAAACTTGAAAGTTGTCAACTTAAATAAATCTATATAACAAAAAAAGTGAAGATCAAATTTCAGCGTTTGTAAATTGAAGTAGAGTATTTACGTTTGAAGTTGTAAATGCGAAGCCTAACGTCACGACAAAGCTCAGACGTGGTACGTTACTTTCGAAATTTTTAAAAATTATGTTTTTTGAGAACGAATTTTTCATGAGTCATGAGTTTCACTTCTGAGCTTCTCCTTTTCCTAATCTAAAAGTTACATGCGCAAAAAATGGTCTTCCTTTTTTTTTTATTATTATTTTTTTTTACATACTTACGAATTCCTAAAGAAGAAAAAGTTGATCTGTCACTATTCATGGGCATATTACTATACTTCTCCTACATAGCTTTATATTATTAGTGAGCAGAATTTGATGTCTGAAATTTATTGCCGGGAAAAATTCTTTTTATTCTAAAAATGCATTTTAATCTTTTAAAATATTTACAGAAAATGGCTTCAATATTTATATATTAAGTGTTGAAGATTAAAAATTCTGAGATAAGAGATACTAAATAAATGTTTTTTATTCAGAATCAAAGCCCAAAGAATTCACAAAGTAACTTTGCAGAGATAAAGGCGATTTATCTCTTTTGTAAATATAGCCAGCTGTCATTTGTAGTAAAATTTCAGAAAATTCTTGAAAGCATTTAATTTCTTTAGACAAACTGAATAGCAAAAAAATTCCCTTTAATTACTATTAAAACATACTAACTTTATTAAATCATTATTTTTAGATTATTTATATAGATTTAATCTGTATTTATATATATTTATATGCATACCAGTTTAAAAACATTTGCAGTTAAACAAATATAAATGCCGGCAAAGTTTACTCGAAAGGAAGTACCGAAATAAATTATGATCTTAGATTTTTAATTAAAAATTCTTAATAAAAGTGTTTTATTTAAATCAAATATATCTTGTGAATATATGTAATTTAATTATTAATATGTTATAATTAAATTATGCTCTTAAAGCAATCTTTATAAACTTTAAATGAACAGAAAAATGTATGACGAAAATAGTCATCCCTGCAATGTGTAAATGTTTTAATGTTAGGAGAATAATAATAATAATAATTGTGTAGGATTACTGTTTCAAAATTCAGATGGCAAATATTTGGGGAAATCTGTCATATTACTTTGAAGTCGGTTTAATACATTTTAAAGAAGAATTTGTTCCTGTATTTGCTATTTTCAATAAATTTATTTTTTTAATGCATTACACATTTTGACATAGCTAGATTCAGGATAAGTAAAAGCTCTTAACATAATTTAATTATAAAATTAAAACCATTGCTGGAATTTGCAAATCATGCCTCCTATTTATCATCCTAAATACGTTTTCTTGATATATATATATATATATATATATATATATATATATATATATATATATACATTTTATATACAATTCATGAAAATTTAGATCAAACTATGAAAGTTTTTTATTTCTAATTTTATTTCTGATTAATATTTTTTAAAGTGCTTACGTTTAATGAACCATATTCCACAATGATGCTGGAATGAAATGTCTTGAATCATACATCAGGGCAATTGCATTAGCATCAATTAGAATAAATGACAAATTGTTCATTAAAAATTATTTGATAGTAAATACTTCTTTAATTGGAGAGCAGTGAATATCATTCCAATTTATTTTTGAAAAAAAAATGATATCCTGACAGTGATATACTGCTAAGAAAATATTTGAAAAACATTAGTTTCTGCCTCCCAAAATATTCTTGGAATTTCTCATATAAAGATAAGTTTCTAAACATAAATTCCTCTTTATCATTTGTTGTTATGTATTGCTTGAAGTCAAAACATCTATTTCGGTACGAGTATTATAGAGGAATAAACAAATCTAAAAATATTTCTCGTGCCATAGAAGTATTGACTATCTCCCTTACTAGAAATTCTTGATTTTTGGGGGCAGGGGCGATTCAGATTTGCTTCCAAAGCAGAAACCTGTCATATTCCAGCCCATCTGTTGATCTTACCCCGGTGTTTCAGATCGATAATCGATTAAGTCAACTTCGATGCAGGCCGAGCGCAACATTTTGATGTATACCAGCCACTTTTCACGCTATCGGAGAAAGGGGAAGTACAGACCTTATGGCCATTTGAATAATACATCAATATTTCTCATGTCTGTTAAACATAGAGGATGGACTGTTTGATTAAGCAATTCATTTATAAACGTTTGAAGAATTGATCCTCGTTTAATTTTATACATTAGATTTGTCAGATAGATAGTATATAAGATTTTTCCTTTTTTGTCTCTTCCTAGTATACAAGGTATTGAAGTATAGAAATTTGATCTCTATTATTTGATGTGATTGAAAATGCGGGTCCTTCTGAACGCTAAGAATATTTTAAAAATAGTTTTATCAATTTTAATATTTATATATATACTAATTTGTCTACATCTGTAAAATATCTCTGATTTAAAAAATAATAAAATGATTGAAATATCATAAAACAACCATATGAGGAAACTTTTGCCCACTACAAGATTCTCTCTCTTTGTATATGTGAAGGCGATAATTCAAAAATACAGAGATATAGATGAAGGGGATTTGAGATACGGTTGTCTTTATTTAAAATTCTTAGTTTTTTTCCACACTTGGAAAGAAATTAAGAGTATTTGGAACATTTGTACATTCATAAAACTGATGTCTAATAAAATAGAGCATTTTGCTGATTACAGAAATATACAAGTTTGAAAAGTCGAAAGTTTATAAATCACATCCTTTAACAGTGAATCTAACACAGATTTCTATGATTGAAAAACACATTTTGTCTCTACTGGACACGTATTTTCTTTCAATTTCGGTATGCATAGAACGTATATATTCATTTGTTTCTTATTAAATTTTGTACATATATATTTAGAAACATATGGATTTATTAAACATATTTTTATTTCTTGCTGAGTTATAGTATAAATTTTAGATGCTAATGGCAATCAATCTTAGATGTCATAATTAGATGCAAAATATCATGCATTTTTTTAAATTTTGAAATTATATGGCATTCATTATGTTTTTATTATTATTATTATTATTGTTATTAGGGTGTTTAAATGAAAAAAAAAAGAAATTTCATTACAATTATTAAAATATGTGCTCATATATTTGTGGTTTATAACGACAAGTTGTAGGTTATGAACTTGAAGACTATCACATCACAACACATATTCGATTTGCCTTTAAAAATAAATACTTTAAGAAAAAAATATTTTTCTACTGTTTTATAATTAAAATATTCTACTGTTTTATAATTTCCTCAGTGTGTCATAAATTTTTAATCAGATATTAAGTTTTACTTTTAAAAAAGTATCCTTTATTTATAACTAAATTTTCGACAAATTTCACTGTCGGCAACATTATAGTTCCCTTGACCAAGGAGAATTATTCTACTTTTCATAAATAGCTCTCTTTAATTTATGACGAAAAGTAACTAAAAACATGACATTCAATAAAACATTCAAGAGGAAAATACTTCTGAATTTAAAAAATTGGCAACAAGCCATCCCTAAATAATATTAATTATATTACTGGAGAAACAGTTAAGTAAATTCTGAATATCTTATTAATTTGTTTTTTCTAAATATTAGGATGGTGCGAAAAACTATATTTATGCTTTCTAGCCATTATAAAGCATTATAAAATATTAAAATCTATTAATTTCTGATGGAATAAAGTGTAAAAATATTTGAAAAAATAGAAAATTTCACTCTTTCTTAATGATTTACAAAATTTTAATCCTATCATTATTAACATTATAATTTTAAAAAATTGTGCTGAATGCTTTTACATATTAAAAAAATATTTTCCAATTGTGCAAATCCCTTATGATACAAAATAAAATAAAAAAAAATTGATATATTAGAAAAATTTGGAAAATCAACATATTTAATCTATTAAGATAAAATGTAGTTTTTAGGATTAAAATATTTTGCCTATAGATAGTATAAATTAAATTAATAAAGTTATAACTTTGTTCTAATATACTTATGTCTTATTTGAAATTTTCATACTTTGTATCAAAGCTTCTGTCATTAACTTCATGCATCGTTTGACAGTGCGATAGAATTTTTTTTTATTTCATATTCTAGAGTATCTTCATTCTGAGTATCTTCTGAAAGTATCTTCTTTGTGAATGAATCAATGTCTTCGTTATTAACCCTTAACTGGGGAGGTGAAATTTTAGGACCTAACTGGGGAGGTGCGGTCAACAAGACCGCATTTCATTTGCACTCAAATTAAATCTTTTAATGAATGTATTAGTATGAAAAACTGCCAATAAATTTTGCAGATATTTTTCTTGATATATAGACATGTTTTAGAAATTTTACGTAATATATTATTATTGAAAAAAGCAAATGCGTTGGTACATACATTTTCTTCTCAAATTACATGTTACAATAAATAATATTCTTGAAAAAATATATTATTTTTTTACTTTTTAATTCATATTTATTTTTACAGTATATGAAGGTATATAGAAGAAAATATAATGTAAAATTCAACAATTATATGAAAAATAAAAAAAATGACAATGGGTAAAATTAACCCTTTTTTTATAGGCTTGTGCGACTTTCATAGCACGGTTTTCTAGGACATTTTAAATATAAAGGTTAAGAACTAGTATAAAAATCAACCTATAAATTCTGTATATATATCTCTTGGTATATTAATATATTTTATAAATTTTTTAAATTACATTATCACTAGAAAAATTAATTATTTTTGAACAAACATATCAAAATCAGTTGAATGCGAAATTTCAGCGAAAAACTCTTCTGTACAATTGTCCTTATCACTAAAATTAATTTATTCTTCAGTGTCTGGAGCACTGCTTCATAATAGGATCAGTAAACTGGATAATATTTCTGGGCCCAAGTTTTAGCACCATCCGCTAAGCCTTGTTTATCACTGGGACACTAACAGGGAGATGCGATTTTAGAGACCATGCTCGAAGAAATAACTGAATTATTTCAAAAATCATCAGCTGAAATCCATTGAAAAAGTGCACGTGTATTCAAAGTCACAAAACAGGAAGCTACAGGGTCAATCCATTCAATTGAGCTAAACATAGAATAGGGGTGACAGAAAATCCATCGCTAACGGTCTCACAGACCGCACGTACCCAGTTAAGGGTTAATTTTCTGAGCAAAGAAAATGAAAAGAGACATTGGTTTTAAGTCAATAATTTTTCTCAATATACTCTGACGCTTCGAAGTTTTAAGTTTCAGTGACAAAATTTCTGATGATTTAGCTTATCAAACCAGACTGATTGAATTCTGAAATACTTTCCTTTTAGTTGTTATAAAACATTTGTATGGAGAACAAGCATAGCACCATTTTACCATCCAATATTAACATTTGTACCCAACGACGTCCAAGTTATTTAGAGAAATAGATTGTTCATTTAGATACTCGTAAGATATAGTACTAAATGTAATGTCCTTTGCTGATTTGGAATTCAGAGACGCATGCTCAAAATGATTGAAATCAAGTTAATGAGAGATTAAATATTTTTTTTCGATATTCTATGAATTTATTTTGATTTAGCTCTTTGGAAATTAAGGTATCATAATTTCTTCCATAAGCATAAGTGTACATGAATTCTCATTCCCCTATTCATTTCTTTTTTGTAAACAACATTTATTTTAATCCAATTTTCACCTAAGTTTATAACAATCAAAAACATCGAAAAGTTTTGCTTCAAATGCTAAATCAGTTATGTTGAGGACCATTCGATGCTATAGCAGCAACTGAATATCAAATATTCGGCAATGTCTGATATCGTTTCATTATCAGCTGCAACGGAGCTTTCTTGGGAGAGGATGATAAATTGTAATCATCATCAATGCGCACGTTGCCTGAAGTATTTGCTTAAATTTTCGCTAAAGAATAAATTTTACTCCTAACCAAACTTTTGAACTTACATTTTAAAATGAACTTATTCTTTATAATGCTGATTTTCTCTTAAATATTTCAACTTTGTTGTTTTCTTCGAGAATAAAGCTCCTTTTTTTTCCTGATTGATTTTTTATTTATAGGTTGATAAATCTACCTACAGATGAAGCATAAATAATGAAGGTAAATGAATTTACCTTCCACGGCTGAAATCATTTGAAGAATATAACACATTCTGTTAAAGCTTCATGATAACTTTCCCTGATCTGAAATGTATTTATAATATAAATATAAGTTAATTATACACTTTCAAGCATAGGCATTCAAAATATTGCTTCCAGGGATTTTTAACTCATAAATAATTTTTTATTCTGGTTTCATCTTCATTATGTTGAACGATTTCCTAAAACCATGATACTTATAACAGAAAATATTGATGAATCCTATAATATAAAGCTGTAAGGAAGAGTCCTTTATATAAAAAATCTTGTGTTGACACTTTAACAAAAGGAAAATTCTATTTTCTGTTGTTGATATTGCAAGCCCATGCATATCTTCAAATTAACTTCGAAACACTTTTTGTGTACAAGAAATTCATTTGGTAGAAATTGGTAAGACATTCAAAGGAATGTCGTTACTTTTCTTTGACGATGACAAATTCATTTTATATATAAACTGAAATATATAATTCATTTTCAAAATCTATTGCAGAATACATATGTCAAATATCATATATAAAGTAAAATTCAATTCCTTTACTTATGGTAAATGAAGTCTATCACAATAAACGTATTTCACAAAATAACTAAAATTCCATAACCGTTCAAGGTGGAAAATGTTGGGTAGTCTCAAAACAATACATATTGTACGGAAGCATAAAAAAAACCACAGGTTGAAAACGGATAAATCAGAGGGTTGATAATCAGTTCATTCACACTAAATTTTCCTTTTCCTGAATCTCCGAAATATAGAAATTGCAGAATCAAATAATACGTAGTAAAAATAGGAAAAAATAAATAAATGTAAAATGGCAGAATACGAAGATTTTTTTTTAAAGCTGAAACCTTACTGCTTACTAAACCTTTACCAATTCTTTAGCCAATACTTTACCTCTAATCAGGTAAATATTCCTAAGAAGTTGGAATTTCAATAAGCTTTTCTCTTCTATTTTCAGCCAGCCAGAATTCCGCATTCCACTGTTCGCATTGATCATCTGTGGAATCAAGCAGACAGCAACAGTGGAGAAAACATTGCACTCTTTGATCACTTGTGGAATCATGCTTGCTGCTTTCTTATAGGAGCACTTATCATACGTGCCAAAACTTCTAGTGTGTCTAACCTTAAAAAATAATATAGCATTGAATAATATGAAATAAGAATTGAGAAAAAAAATTACCAAATGCATTTAATGATGGCATTATCTAAGAAGTGTTTTACCTTTTTGTCTATTGAGGATTTTTGTCGTCTGTTTTACCAAGAATTCCTCAATTTCAACTTAAGTTTTAACTGGAAAGCCTTATCAGTATTAATTACACATTTTTGGAGTAACTTTTGCTAAAATATCTGTCCTACCATTTTAAGGAAGATGCATACATGCTTTGATGAAAAAGAATTATTTTGTATATTCATACATATTTATCATTCATTCATTTATTTATTTTTTATATATTTCCTGTTTCAGAGCAAGCAGCTATGGATTTAAACTTATCAGGAATCTGAGTTAATTTAATAGTTAATTTAGAAAATTTTCATTTTACAATCTATAATAAACTCAACTGCTTTTATTGCTATTGTCTTTGACATGAATATACTGAAATAGCTGTCTAATTAAAAATATAAATTTATTAACTTTTTGCAAGTTTATGTATAGGGTAAAAGCGGATTTGAATCTTTTACATTGTTTCTGCTCATCTGTATAAATCATTTGATAAAACGTTTTCAAAAGTTTTTTTCTTGTAATTCACTATATCTTTCATTAGTTAATAGAGTTCAGAAGATCCATATTTTAAATCTGCAGAACGTATGTGATTTTTGTTGTTTCTTGAGTATAAATTCTTTTGCTAGGAATCTTTAGTTTTTTTGGCCTAATAAATAAGTTGATGAGGCGAACGTTGATACTTGATCATGCCTTTGGCATAACGTGGACGTTGAAAAAAATGTGTTGTATCTTCCATTCATCTAAGCAAAATTTAAATTTGATACTATTCCTTAGACAAGATACTGTTCTTTCCTCATGAAGATTTACATTATATTAATGCTTATATAAATGAAGAAGAATTCGCATTATATTAATACCCTCGTACTTTTAGAACCCTGGAATTTATTATAAGTATTCTTATCAGGAGACAATTATTGCTAAAACTTTGCTAACATCAGATTTCAGATAAGTTAAAACAACTTATGTGAAACATGGTGTTGGAATAAAAATAAAGAGATTTTTCGAATAATGATAATTTTATATTTATTTTATCGAAAACAACTTCAGAAATAAGTTGTTTCACTCGGTAGAGAAAAAGATTCAATAACAAGAGAATCGAGAAGGGAGAGAATAATTTTAGAGATTTGCTGAGCATGTATTTGCTGAGCATTGCTAGTGTGTTAAAGGGCTTTTTCACACAGTACAGTAGAAATGTTGAAGAGAAATGTGTTGTTCTTATCAATTGACATATTTCAGAGTTATGAACACCAAACTATTTTCGTGTATCTTAAAAAAAAGAACTTTTTTTTTCAATTAAATGAAAACAAGTAATATTAATATTGGAATTGTTTACAGCCTAGAAATTAAGTAAATAATGAAAGTGAGATTAATGTATATAATCATAATTGAGGATTATTTTCACTTGATTTTTTACTTCAATGACAAGTATATATATCAAAAACTTATTAGTTTATCAAGGGTAAAATAATTTCCTATATTTCATAAAAGCAAAAATTCAAACAACTCATTATGTAATATCGTATAATAAACAAATTAATTATACTTATTATTTTACTTATACTTATTTATACTGCTAATATTTTATTGCAAAAGATATCAGTGTATATATATATATATATATATATATATATATATATATATATATATATATATATATATATATATATATATATATATATATATATGCCTAAGCTTTATTTTACTTATATATATATATATAAGTAAAAAAAAGCTTAGGCAATATATTCTTTTTTAAGTAATAAATCAATATTCTTTTAACATTTCTTTTAAATAAAACATCTTGTTAAACATTTAAGATTCCTATACTACTGATTTAATAAAATAAGATGTCATAATTTTCCTTATATGTTTTATAAATCATTTTAGCTATCATAGTTCATTGAATAAGTTCCAAGCGCTTTGACACATAGCAACAAAGAAGACTTTATTATATTTTAAGATCTTTCAATATTTATAATAAGTGGCACTTTGCATCAAAAATTTAAGCATTGTTTAATATTATCCTTAGCTCTATAAAGCACGTCACATAAAAACATATTTCAGAGCTTAGATATAAAGCAAAAAATGCAACCAAATCTCAAGAACTGAATAAAGAAGTAAAAGACGAAAGTGACTCCAAACCTGATTATGTTGTCATAAACAGTACCTGGTAGCATGACAGGTATATCATCTCACGACTGTCTGACATCAAAAAGTTCAAAAAGCTTGTGGATAAAAAAGAGACTCTAGACTTGGAAAAAAATGGAGTGAAAACTGCCTAATAAATTCACGGTTCATGGGAAAAAAACTCTTCTTTGAACCTTTTTCTCTTTTTCGGCAAAATTTACTTTTGTTTAAGTTGAGAAGCCGCCCTGCATGCAATTAGTGAAAAACCAACAGAATATCCTGCGTCGGGATGATTAGTTTCAACTTTGTCATCTCACAGTCTTCCTATTAATAAGTTTGAATGGAGGAACGGCAAAAGTAATTCATTAAATTTGAAAAAATAACAATTTCATCCTTTCTAAGAGCTTTGTAAACAAGGTGGTCTATGATGCTTTTTTTTTTACTGTTTTCCTCCGTCACTCCTTTGATTGCAGCGAAACTCTTGTAATAGAAAGTAAGATTAAGAAACTCATAAGAGTTGAGGGGTGCAGACACCTGAGGTAAAACATTGTAAGTTTGGAAAAATTATTTTAACAATTTTTGAACTCGCTTGATACTGATTGGATACTTAATTATATGAAAAATATGTTACTCCTTTGTGTAGACCCGAATTTTAATTGAATTAAAAATGGATTTCTGAAAGTTGCATTGTGCTTTATCTTATAATAAAATATATATACAAAGACTACATAATAAAAACAGAGTACAGAGTGAATACATAGTTTTAATAAGTACATTCTGAATAATTGTATAGAAGATTACAATATATTCAAAGAATATACTATGAAGACATTTATACAGAGTTTTATTAAGTATATTTTAAATAATTTTAGAAAAGAACTTGACTCCAACAAATTTATATACAATTCGGAAGATAAATTCCTTTTTTCAATTTTTTTCTGCAAAAGAATATTTAAACAGAACTCTGAGGAAATTTTAACTAATATATTAGACGTCTGCGATAGAATATATGTAACATTTTTTTATATTAAATTTTCTTTAGGTAAGCATGAGTATAGAAATTAAGAATTATATATATTAGTTTAATTAAAGAGGCTATAATTAAATCATTGATTTTGAAAGTAAACAGTTGCTCCTATGGATCGTTGACACAATTTTAACCCCTTATAACACGCTATGAATATAGCCTAATGGAACTTATATTTCGCTTACTGATATTTCGTTAATTTATATTGATTCTACGAAATATATCCCTACAATAAAGCAGCATCAATACTCATGAATTAAATTTAACTATTAAATTAACTATTATAAATTAAATTAACTATTTTCTTTTTTTGTATTGTAATTTTTATATTTTTATTTCAACGTCAGTAAAACTTCTTTGGAAAGAAAATGCATGTGAAACGTATATAGAATACGCATTTGTGAGTTCAAGAATTTGTCCTGATTTGTAAGGAAACCCCCGAGAAGATTCAACAATCAAAACAGATTTTCAAATTTTTATTGAAATATGATTTTTATTTAACTTTCGACATGTAGTAAATACATTTCTTTTTCGATCCATTGTTAAACTAATCTTTTCAGAAAATATCAGTAAATTTTATAATAAGTAAAGCAAAAATAAATGCAATTAGTATTTTAAATGAGACAAAAGAAGAATGCATTGCGTTATTTCAAATTTAATAGCCAAAAACAATAAATTTATAATTATATTTACCAGCCAGATAATAAAAAAGGCTTTTCAGCTTTTTTTACAAAATTATACAATATTTCAAATACTGTGAAAATTTTATTTCTATGGTTATGCTACTAATATAATTTAAATTCATACTGATAGAGTCATGCATTAAGAAAAACCCTTCAAGAGCTCTGATAAAAAATGATTCCCAGAAAATATGCTTTCGATATTCCAGATCAAGTTATCTTTCACATTTCTGCCTTGTCCAATCATGAGCAAAGAGGTAAGTGCCGAATATTCTGAATCCGTGATTTCCTTTAATAAAACAGAATTTTTGAAAAGCGAAGTAATGACAACTCACAAAAGTCATCCTTTATTAGCTGCAAAACAATTAGAGATATTTCTTTACTTTACTATTTGATATGATCTCAATAGCTTGCAGTTCTTGTTGTTGGATATGGTTTTATTTAAGTTAAATTCTTGTTAAATTTAATTAGATTGACAAAATTCTATAATACTGTATATTTTTTAAATATCTACTTCAAGAATCAGTACGAAAGAAATAGCGATTAATTGATTTAGATGCTTTGGTGCAGCATGATAGCTTCTATTTTAGATACTACATTAATATACATTATTATACAAAATACCGGGTGTCCCATAAATTTGTAAATACTTTAAAAATTCATAAAAATTGAAGGAATGAGTATTTTAATGCGGTTTGTGAAACTGTTATTCTCATGAAGGGGAGTTTTTTTCATACAAAAAAAAAAAGAAAAAAAAGAAAAAGTTTAAAAATTTGTCAATAGAGGGCGCTAAACACAAGCAAAAAATCAGGCTAAACACAACAAAGCATACAATTCTACGGGAAAAATACTTTTATTTGCATGCAAGCAATTGTTTACATGCGTATCACACCAGTACTACAGTACTTGTTGTATGTGTCCACCATCACCACAAATAACAGTTTGGAAGCGGGAGACAACACTGGTAACTTCATCATACAGCCTATCCGGATGAATGCATGAGATTTCGTGGCGAATGGCTTCCTTTAGCTGCACTAACGAAGTTGGCCTATGGCGGTACACCCGAGATTTAAGGTAACCCCATAGCCAAAAAATCAAGGGCTGTTAAATCTAGTGAGCGTGGGGGCCCTTCATGTGTAAAGTGACGGCTAATTATCCCTTCTTTAGTAAAAGTTCTTCTCAAAAATGCCTTCACTTCGGTGTCGATGTGAGGAGGTGCCCCGTCTTGCATGAATGTCACTGTGTCAAGGACATCGTGTTCCAATAAGGACGGTATCACTTCCTTCTGTAACATTTCCAAGTAACATGTTCCATTAACTGAACATGTCTTACATCTTGCGTTTTTACAAGGCTTTCCAAAGATAAAATTGCCTACAATAATGGATGCAGTGAAACCACACCAAACAGTAACATGTGGTGAATCTCAGGGGCTTCTCAGTGTAAGCATGTGGATTCTCATGTGCCCATATTCTACAGTTATGGGTATTAACTGCTCCATGCAAAGCAAAATGAGCCTCATCTGTCCACAATATTTTCAGCAGCCATCGCGGATCATCTTCAATTTTCGCCAAAGCCCAATTTGAGAATTCCAATCTCTTAGCTGTATCATTTGTTAAGAGCTGATGTAGCGATTGCAATTTGTATGGGTACAATGGCAATGCACCATGAAGGATACGGTTCACCGAAGTATTTGGTATACCAGTTATTCGTGCCACTTCTCGTGCGCTATTGACTGCACTTGTAGACTATTCCCTCAGCGTGTCCATTTGCGAAGAGACATCGGGGGTACTGACTGTTGTTAAACGAGGCCGTTGTTGCGTGGCCGATGACACAAACTTCCAGTTTCTTCGAAACGGCGTACTAGGGAACAAATCCAGCAGGAGTGATCGGACCTGAACCTTTCTTCAATCTTTTCTGGGTCCTACATTTCCGTAAGGCTTCAGCCGCCAATTCGTTGCTGACATAAAACAACTTTTCCAATAGTGCTTTATCCACCAGTGTCAACATCTTAATACAAACCTTATGCAAACCTTTAGAAATGATGTTTACGATCATTTAAAACTTGTTCGGCACTTAATTTTGTCATATAAGTATAATTTTCATCCAACTTTCTAGTGAATGGAAGGACTTTTATATTTATTTGATTAAAATTCAACATATAACATTTAAGACATGATTTATTAGTTCAGTTATTGCAACGATTGTGCAACGAAAGATTTATAGCTTAACCTCCATTCCTTACTTTATAGAGAAATAAATATATGTCAAATAATGCACATTATACAGAAATAAAGACAAACCTCCAGTTTTTGAAAATTTCAAATATTATTAATTCTATAATGTTAAATAATAAAGATTTCTATTATATTTCAAGCTTTTAAAATACGCATGGGAATTGCAGTTTATAATTATCTGTAATGTCCAATTTATAGTTATCTGTGACGTTAATATAACAGTCTGTATCTGCATATTTAATCTAATTTCTACATACATGATTAAACATATATAATAAATTAATTGCAATTGCATATTATTAGAATGGCAAGCTATACATTTGGATCTTATATATAATTACATTCTTTGAAACAATCGACGTATCATTAATTTTCATTAATAAAATTCTTTTAAACTTTACTCATACCATAGGCATATTTAATACAAAAATTCTCAATAAGAATGCTTTAATCTAGACGAAATATCATTTACAATCCTATAAAACGCCATTCGCATTTCCGATTAATTTTCTTATAAATACATAAATAGTAACGACTTAAATAGCATAAACGAAGTCGAATTTATATTTTTCTCACGTAAACAGGAAGCTATTTCCGTAAGTTGAAAAATGCAAACGATGTGACTACCAACATCATAAACACGTGATTATGTATGTCGCCATTGTACACGAAATCAAATAAAATACTTGAATCTGAAATATTTTAAGTCACTTGTGAATCATAATGGTGTAAAATTTGTTCTCAAAAGATATAAATTAAAATACTTTTTATTAATAAAATAAAACTTTAAGGAAGAATTTGAAGAGTAATTTGTCTTACTTAATTCAAATCTTCGCTTACACTTTATTTAAATATTGATAAAAGAAGAAAATGAAGATAATATACTTAACATTATTCAATATGCATTTTTAATTCGAAAACATTCACTAAAAATGTTATTTTAGTTTATGGGTCGTATTATAACTGAGATTGAGTGATTCAATGAATGCAAAACAGATTATATATATATATATATATATATATATATATATATATATAAATTTTGATCAATTTTTTTCCTACGTTGTTCTGTTATTATTCTCTATTAATATTATTGTTATTTTACATTATAATAAATCATTCATATAAATATATTTAAAAAAAATATTTTATAGTATTTTTTTGATTTTCTTATCAATGAGAAAAATCAATTCAGTTTCTATCATTTAAAATATATATATATATCATATCTAAATAGAAAATAAATTCAAAGACTGAGTTAAAAGTAGAATAATTGATCCTGTTATTTATAATTGATTCTATTATGTTATAATGATGTTTATTCATTTTATTTCTCAGTAGTGCTTCTTTTTAGTTTAGAAATGTTTAGTTTTGTGCTTATGAGTTTTATAGATTTAAAAAAGACAAACACTGATATTGTGCTTGAATTTTTCAACAATTTATATTTTGTCGTATGAAGTTAAATCTTAGTGTGATTATAAACTTTATTCTCTGAACTTTTCATTGAAGATATGACAGAAATACTGTCCATTAGTTTAGGGCTTTTCTTAGATATACTTTTTCTACTACATTTAATAGATTCTAATTATTTATCCGTAAGCTACCTTATTTCATTTCAAGTACATATTAACAAAAGATAATGAAATTTATAATTCGGTAAACTTACATATAAATTAAATAAACTTTCAATTTATCTAAGCAATATTTTGTTTGTGATTTCTTTACAAAATTCTATGTAGCAAAGGAGTTATACAATTTAAAAGAATTTATGAGCTTTTCTGCGTGCCATCATTTAATTTTCCAAAAATTACACGAAAACATAATCTGTAACGAACTGCGGTTTATTATAGATCAATTTCATTATTAAATACATTATACAAAATATATATTATGCATTATATTATTCAAAAATATATAAAAAATAAATATAATTTTGTCATAATATTTTTTTAAAACTGGCAGTTGTGAAAAAAGATTATGTAATTGAAATTGTAATCAGTTGTTTTGCATAAATTCCATCTTTTAATAATAATAAAAAAAAATACGTGTATATACAAATAAAAATAATAATGCGTTAGATTAAAATCTAAAAGAACGTGAAATAAAATTTAAAACGTATTTAAAAGGAAAATAAATATTTCTTAACTTAACTGAAAGTGAGAATAACTTATTGAACATTTATATATTTCATATGATTTTTAGACACTTTTGAATAAAAATAAGAATAGAGTGAAAAATTCCCAGAGTTATGTCAGACCACTCTTTAAAAAAACATTTTTTCCATCATCATACCGCTTTCGCTCCAATGACCCTCAGAGTATTTCTCTTTCCTGCTTTTATTGTGCTCCATTTTGCTCATTGTAGTCCAGACAAAGCACATTTGAATTAGATAAACATTTATTTAAATTTTCAGGCATTGCTAAAACGGAACCATTAGGAACAACTGAGATTTTTCCGTGACTCATAACATCGTACAATGCGTGGATATGAAGAGATATTTTTATGCACTGCATTGCACAGGGAGTCATTATTAAATTTCGAGTGTCGGGAACATGCCAGATTTGCTTTACCGCTGTGATGGGATACCTTCTGAATTTATTCTCGTTTTTACGTTTGCGTGTTAGAGGTTTGTTTATTTTATTTTATTACACGGAAGCTTCCGAGAACATGTTTTATTCGTAGGAACTGATAGTGGGAAATTTCAATTTGAATTAAAAGGCAGTACAATATAAATGATTCAAAGTAAACTTATTTTTAGAGAATAAATTGACTTACTTTAACTGTATTCATTTTTATAGAAATAAAATTTATTGGAAGACCTCTGCATTCTTATTGTAAAACCATTTAAAGAAGTATTTCTTTATGTTGCTGTAATAATGTTTGCACCTTTTAAATTGCTTTTGATTTCATTACGATAGAAACACCGGAGCCAAGTCAAATATAACAAAAGTATGGAAAGTTATTAATATAAATATATATTATCTGAATTAGCCGATATAATTTCAGATTGATGATTTTCAACAATTGTTTGCTCATTGTTTGTTTATATTGAGATAAAAATTGCATTGATCATTTTTAATACAGTACACTCCTGAATATCCGGTTCGTGATATCCGGTACTTTCCGGCCTAGTTTTCTTTTGTTGTAATTAAATGAGGAAGGCAAGGCGTTGCATTAGCAACATATCCAAGGGATTGGAAGCGGACTTCTGCTATAATCCTTCTAAGTGTCATGTGAATAAGTAGTGGTAAGAAAATACCAGCACGTTGTTTAATGTTTCGTCAGTGTGTAACGGATCTCAATTGTTGCCACTGTCCTTGATTATAACTGCACTGTACATACAGTATTCGTAAATTGTTCTTGGGGTATGCTTAATATTATTTTAAATGTAACTGAAAGATTTCAAAATGAGTGATGTTGAATTGACTATGTTACAGCTTCACGCCGATAGATGGTGTATCTGTCGAGTACAAAGTTTCTGTTAATTCATTTTTTGTATCAGAACGTAGAGTGTGTAAGAACGATTCTGTAACTGAGACGTGGCATCTAATTGTGAGAGGTGTCCTAATCTGTAATAGTCTACATGAAGTGGCACAAAAAATGTGTCCGAAAATAAAATGGTGTTCACCAGAAAGAAATGAGTATTATTTGAAGAGAATTACAGACTATAGAGGAGAAATTACGGTTTATACAACGATTAGACTGATGTAACAGCAAGAACCGAAAACTGCTTCTGTGATTCACCGGACCACGTTCATATTCTACATGGCTAGAGATAAATGGAGGGTTTAATACTCAATGAGAAGTGAAAAAATACATATTATAACAATGAATTTTGGTATAAAAACCTTGTCTTCTGGTATTGGTGGACAAAGAAATGAGTTCACAGAACTCCCGGCCTATCTGACTTTTTGTTACCCGGCCTACACTTCCGCCACATTAGGCTGAATACTCGGGGGTGAACTCTATTTGTAAGACATGTAGACAAGTACAATAGTCTTCTTTCTGGAAAAGAAAGTATTTTATAGAAATATATATTTGGTATTATTTATACATATTAACATGGTTATTTCTTGTTTTAAATTTTTAACTTTTTAAAGTTCATTCTAAATTATCTTGCTTTGTAGGAATGAAAACATTTTGAATTTCTTGAGAAAGGCGTAACGATTTTGTAGTTCAAATGTTCTTAGCATAATTGGACCATCATTTCTTAAATATTCCATTAATCAATCATTGATTTCTGCATAAATTGTTCCTTTCCCTAACATAAGTGGCAGATACATTTCGGTCTTTGACATAAAATAATAAATTTAACACAAACACTATGTTCTCAGACATTGAAAAATTCCTCAGCTGAAGAAGGACTTTACAAGCAGGCAGAAAAAAAGTAAAGCAAGATAAAACAAGGTTATCTTTATTCGAGTACTATATTATCATGCAATTTTATAGTAACAACAATAATATTCGATAACAGTTCAATTAATTTTCGAAAATAACATAATAATATTGATATTTTATAAAATTTTATTAATCGATTATAATTTTTTGAAACATGATTCTAAACTTATTTTCTGTTTAAGAGTTTTTTATATACATATTATATCTAAAATTTGAAAAAAAATATTTCAAAAAAATGAATTATGTATTGAATTTTAAAATTCTAAAAAGCACTGCATTGCTTATAAGAAACACTAATACCTGATTACACACTTTTAATAAACAAATAAACTCTGTATTAAATCATAAAATTTATTTTAAAATTTTAATTCTTTTCTGAATTTGTAGAATTTTATTATAAAGCTTCTGTTTTATGATCTTATTTAGCTTGGAAATACAAGCCATAAGTAAAATATTCTTGCATTTATAGCTAAGAATTCATACGATTTAATTCGACAGAAATTTGAAGAATACAATTTTGTCAATCATTATTTTTATAATACGAAAACTGTTTCATAAAGTTGCTAAAGTTGATTCCAAATAGTATATCTAAATAAGAAAAAAGAAATGAAATTTTCTGTAACATCACTTCATGAGGTGAATTAATCATATTGTGTAAAATATTTTATTAATGAAAACATAAAAAAGCAATAGGATAAACAATTTTTTAATGATATTTTAGAGAATTTCTTTACATTTATCTCCCTTATGATTTATAAGATTAAAATAACCATTCCGCATCGAAAGTTTCTTATTAAATATTCAAATAAGTAATAAGCTCGGTATTTCTGAAATAATCTTTAGATAAATAAAGACCATATTTTTCCATTAAGAATTTCAGATGATTAATTCTTCAAAACGACGGAAGCAATCTTTATTTTCTTATTCTGGAAAATTCAACATTTAATTTTTAATTTATGTTTCGTTCTAATTCATCGTCTTTCTAATTGGAATAACTCCAGAGCAAACAAAGAATTTTTCATTGTGGACTTAAAGCGAATGAAGAATATTTAAAGAAGTGCAATATTGAAAAATAATTATTTTCATTGCCATGACGTGAATCTTAAATGTTTCGTTGCATTGATAGATCGAGAAGCGTAGAAATTTCAAAATATTTTAATTAAACGGTGATTCCGAAATGTTGATTAAAAGCTAATTATTATTTTCACTATACACTGCTTATCTGCATGTTATTTAGAATTTGTGGAGACAGTTGGATCTTAATCCTGACGGACACAATGTGATAATATTAACCATTCAATTTTCTCAATTTATCATAATAATATACTTTAATTCAAAAAATCTATTTATAGTGTCATATATTATTATTATTCATTTACAATATTTATTACAAAATCATATATGCGCAGTTTGGAGATTTTTAGCTATTTAGTAAGAATCTAGTCTAATCATCTTCTAACCACAAATTCATGTCAGAGAGTGCGACAAATGTACCATTTTTATTTTCTGCTTTTAATGACCTTTTAAAATTTTCTTGTGTGTTGTGTTTTACAGTTTTTTTTTTTTTTCTTTTTAGGTAAAGAAACTTTTTGTAGAAATTTACAACAATAACACTGGTAAAGTCTACCATCATTTCTTGAAGAGTCGTATCTCACGTCATCGTTATTTGAAATTATTTTTAAATTTAATTTTTTAAATTATTTAATTATTATTATAAAAAAATTTTGCTTCAAATGTGGAATAACTTTTAGTTTTGAGAATAGTATATGGTCTTCGTTTCTAAAAATGTCTCGAAGGAAACTATTTTTTTCGGTTGTCAGTTGCTTCTGTCTTCTCATTTATATATATATATATATATATATATATATATATATATATATATATATATATATATATATATATATATATATATATATATATATATATATATATATACAAGCCGCCTTTGGCGACCAGCCAGTTCGCCAATCTTAATGTTCGTTAAAATTTTAATAATTAAATATTTTATGCAATTCCTACTTTAATAGCTTCTTCATCAAAATATTTTAAAACTTCAAATTTTGATAGACATATAATTCTCTCATAATATTATAAACGCCTTCAGTCATAACGTAATATGTATGTCTCTAATTTTCTGTTAGTCCCGTAGAATTTATACTATAAATTAAAGTGGATAGGATTAATCTGCAATTAATATAATAATATTTTTTACTGAAACAAAGTATTTTTTTGTAATATGATTACTGAAAACAGTCACTGAGCGTTTAAACTTTATGGGCACTAAAGAATATCTTTCCTAATTTTTGTAATATTTCCTAATGTTTTGTAATATTTATATAGAATTTGTCAACAAAATATTCTCAGATTCATTATGACCAGAACGATCAATTAACAATGTTTAATTTTAAATGCATCAAACACTAAGAAAATAAAACGAATCGTTTAAAATAATCGGTTGAAAACAGGTTAAAAAACTAAAAAAACGATGTACTTAAAACTATAAGCGTATACAAAAAATATATAACTAACATAAATACAGTTTAATTACAAAAACATGCAACTAACCTAAAAATAATTTAAATCATCCGTTGATAATGGTTGTCATGTCAACAATCAGAACACAATGCGCATGCGTGAATTTTCAACTCCAGTTACGGTAACGCAAATGCGCGAGTTTTTCTACCAATTGGGGTAACGCTATGCAGATTAGAAATTTTTAATTTCCTTTATTCTGTTTTATATTAATTCAAAAGTACTTAAGAATGAATCTGAAAGATCGATTCATTAACAATGTTTAATTTTAAATGCATCAAACATTAAGAAAATAAACAGAATCGTTTCAAATAATCAGCCAAAAAATCTGAAGCCTAGCCTCATGATTGTTGGGGAAAAAATTTGAAGCCGTACTCATTTGGCGGTGGAGAAAATGAAGATTTTTTGGCAGAAAAGTTGGCGGCGGGGAAAATGGAAGATTTTTTTGCGGGAAAGTTAGTTTTTAATTAATAATTAAAATTGTAATTAAAAAGTTAGATCAAACTGCACACGGTGTGCAAATTTGATTAAAATTGGTTAAGTAGTTTAGGAGTTCTTTGCGGACAAACAACGTGACACGTAATTTATATATATTAAGAAGATATATATATATATATATATATATATATATATATATATATATATATTAGCCATAGTAACTTCATTCTAAAATATTCTCTTATTTCCTGATCCAATTCCACCTTCACTAATTAATTAATTCAAGAGAAGCTTTGTAAAATTGCTGAATCGGCTAAAAGCCTAACTTTCCCATACTCCGAAAAAAGGGACAGAATTCCTCTGACGAGACAAATTCTTTTTAAAAAGATTCGTGTGTTTCCCTTACCTCGTCGACGCTTGTAGCAAAAATCCCTATCGAAATCTTAATAATATATTAGCACTGTGAAAAAATATTTTCCCTATCAGTTTCTCACGTCAGTTATATAAGACGACTGATAATTTATTTAATTTATTTCGCTCTTCTTCCAGACATCTGCTTTTGCAACGTGCTGTGGCGGACGCGCCTTCTCCGCGTCTTCTTGTAAAATAATCATGCCTGCCTCCCGGAAAAGAATATATCGAATTCAAAAATGCTAAGATTCTTCACTGCTTGTCGCACCTGCATTCTGCTTCACATAAAAAACTCCTTATTTATGACATTTATTTATTACATATTATTTTATCGACAGGGATAGTTTCCTGTGCAAAATTATCAAATTAATTAAAATTAAATCCGCGGGACAGGCTTCGACAGTCATAGGCCTCCGCAGCTCGCCGTGCTCCGAGCGCTCTGTCTCTTGCTACGCTGAATTTCTCCGAAAACGATGGTTTTTTCCTCAGGCCACGTCGTCCCACGCAAACCGTAGTCCAGGGTCCAGTCCAGTTCCCGTTGAATTCCCTGCTGCTTATCGCTACTCCTTCTGTAACCTGATACCTCATACGACGTTCCAGCTCTCCGACGTGTTTGTGCTCCATTTCCTCTTCCGTTTATGCCCCTTAATTTTAAAAAGTTCCAACTCCTATTGTGCCATGATTCATCCAATTTCTCAAAATATTACTTGTATTTTATACTATCATCATAATATAATAATCGCCTATTTTACTCAGCAGTGGACTTCAGTTCCAAATTGAATCAACCAAATTTCCAAAATATCACCAAAATATTTCAAAAATAGTTGTGTTTTACATTATCACCAAAATATAATGATCGCCTTCCGTTTACTCTCTAGTAGTCTACATTTCCAATCCAGTGCTCAAAATTGCTTTCTTGATTAATTAAAAAGTGATTATTCTTCAAAGAGTGATTAGTGTTAAAAAAAAGCCTCCATCAACTGACTCAACGGATGAAATTCAATATTTATATTTTGAACTTTTGATTCTAATTTGAATTAAATTTTTCAATCACAATACAATTGCCAATGATATTTTCATGTTATTATTTAAAATATTATGATGTTTTTAATTTTTTTCATATCTATTATTTAAAATTTATTCATAATATTATAAATTGTTAAATTTAAAATTTATGTAAATGCTATTAAAAATTAAGAAAAATGAATTCTAAAAATAAATTTAATTTAACTAAATTAATCTAACTCCAAGGTTTTTTTAAATTAAAGAATAAATAAAAGTAATGATACGTGATATCAGAGAAAATTAGTTGATACACCTCTGATTGTAATTAAACTAAGCTATGATATTTATTGTGTAATATTATTTTTGTTTTGTTTTAATAAGCATACTGACCTTGTGAATGAAAAAAAAGTTGCATACCAAGATTCTTATATACTTAATAATTAATGGTACGTGATAATTAGAATAATGTAGTAAATGCCTCAGGGGCAATTGTTACACCTCTGACAGTCATTAAGCTACCCTCTATTATCACTGTGTCCAAATACTTGTTTCCAAATACAATTATATATATATTTTTTTCAATTACTCAATTATTTCTTATATTACATATTTTTTTTTCTATTTCCCAAATATCATAAGAGTATTTTGAATCTTGTGTTTGTTACATTCATTCACAAGTGTTTTGTTGGAACTCTTTGAATTTTGCATTTATTACTGTTAGTTCCAAGTTTTTCATTTGATATTTTTGAATTTTAGAATAATTATTATCTTTTTCAATTGATTTATTTACAGCTAAAATACTTTATTTAAAATCATTACTATAGTGATATTTCAGTTGGGTGAAATCATAACAATATTGATATTATATTTAATAATTCAATTCTAATTTAATAATTTTGTTGAGGCAGACTTTCTAGAATTTAAGATTAATATAAGCAAGCCTGTCAGATTATTTTCACCAAATAAAGTGAACTAAAGAATGATAAGAAGAATACATTTGTGCACTAAATAATTTAAAATTTTAATATTTTTTTATTACTGATGATTATTAAGGTTTTTATATACTATTTTCACAAAGACAATTATTTTTTATATTTTTAATATAAAATCATGAATGAGATTTCTGTATTAATGTTTATATAATGGAAAGTAAGGAAAACTTGTGTGTCCCATTCAATATGCCTTTAAATTTCAATTTTTCTTACTTGAACACCACTGTAGGGTATGGCTGTGTGTCGTGGGTCCTGACGCACTTCCACGTCTTGAGGTGGGGGGAAAATTGTAATGATATTTTAAACTCTAATTTAAATTTATTAATTTTCAAAGTTTTTATCTTAATTTAGCCCATAGTAACTTAATTCTAAAATATTCTCTTCTTTTCTGATCCAATTCCACCTTCACTAATTAATTAATTCACGAGAAGATTTGTAAAATTATTGAATCGGCTAAAAGCCTAACTTTCTACACTCCGAGAGAAGGGACAAAATACCGCTAACGAGACAAATTCTTTTTTAAAAGAACTATCTGTTTCCCTTACCTCGTCGATGCATGTAGCAAAAATCCCTGTCGAAACCTTAATAATATATTAGCACTGTGAAAAAATACTTTCCCTATCCATATATCATGTTACATAAGACGAGGGATAATTCATTTCGCTCTTGTTCCCTGCTTCTGCTTTTGAAACATGCTGTCGCACCTGCATTCTGCTTCACATAAAATAATCCTTGCACACACACACACACATATATATATATATATATACATATATGCTTGTACGTATGTATATATGTATGCATATATAATTAAGACAGCCAGCCAGAGTTATTTACAGTATTTTCAGTGAAACCTTACTCATTTACTGTATAAATCATTACGCCACAAAATATTTTCTCAGTCCGTCCTCTTCAGTCATATTGTCAGTCATATTATTTCCTCTGTTATATTGTGCATTTGTAATCTCTGTTATATTGTGCATTTGTAATCTCTGTTATATTGTGCATTTGTAATCTCTGTTATATTGTGCAAATTGTAAAAAAAAAAAAAAAAAAAAAAAAAAAAAAAAAAAAAAAAAAACTGAAAATAGTTAGCTGAAAAATAAAAAAAAACTGATGATGATGACAGACGTATTCTTCTAGGTTAAAATCTTAATTAATTTTTCATTAGTCCATGTTGAGATGATCCTAGTAAAAATTCATTGCAATTTATAAAATATTTTGAAATTCTAAGGAATTATTTTAAAACGAAATAAAATTTTAGTTTAAAATATTTAAATCAAAAATAATTTTTTTTTTCTGGCAAATTGTATGTAAAAATCAGTTTTCGGAATCCTTATGATTTATAATTATTGAATTTAGTAAAATGTAGATTAAATAAAATGACTGTCTAAAACTTTTAATATAAGCTAAAATATTAAATAAACAAGAAAAGATTATTTTAAAAGGGACGAAGGCAGATTTCAAAATACAAAGTTTTATTAAAAATTCAAAGAAATACTCTTGAAATCTTTGATTATTTAAAAGCTCTTTTTAAAAACAATTATAATAGCAAAATAAAGCAGAATATAATTATTTTTGACACGAATGACTGTTTTGAAACTATTTCCTAATATCTAACCTCAAAGGGATTAATGAAAATAGTTGTTTCAGTTTCATATAATGCTTTGCAATAATAATAATAATAATTGAAATTTTAACTTGTTCATCGACATTGCCAAAGATTTTTTTTTTAAAATTGAGATTGCTTTAATTCTTAATAAGAGCAAATAATTTTACTCTATTATATAATAGAAAAAGAAAATTAGTATTTTTTGGTATATGAAATCAAATTTTATTGCAGTTATATTAACATTTCTTTCCTTAAGCAATACGAAATCTATTTTGAAACTTATAACATAATATCTAATCTCAATCGAATTAATGGAACAATATCTGAAATCACACCACCTGTCGAAGCATTCATATCTTCTATAATTGAAGATAGGGATAATCTATCTTCAATTGATTGAAGAGGCTTTGAAATTCTTAAAAAGCACATTTTTGCTTCGGATTTGAAATCCTGTTCTCAAGATAATCCCAATCTCAAGATAAAATAAAAATGAATCATTTAAAATTAGAAACGCTGTCTATCAGAATAACAGTAAACAATATTTAAATTTAAGTTTAGAAAAGCATTCAATATGCTGAAACATATCGTCATTTATTTTATAAATTTATTTTCTTATTTGTTCAAAACCTCAAATGATACATAAGGATAATAGAAAAAAACTGAATACGTAAATAAAGAAATGGCAAAGTTTGTAAAAGTTGTAACTCATCTTAAATGAAATTGGATTTAAATTCCCAAATAAATATACAACAATGTGAAGCTATATGCATCATAATAAATTATAAAACTTTGCATTTAAATAATTTTGTGAGATTAATAAAAACAACATTTTTTTTTGTTATTCATATTATTACAATAAGAAAAAAAAATCATTAATAAAAGCTGTTTAGAGGAAAGATTATGTATATTCATGCTGTTTTTCATCTTCATAATTAGTATTTCTACAAAATAAATCAGATTAACTTCTAAAAGGTAAATTAAAGAAAAATATTTATGCGTAAACTGTAATATTAAGAAAATATTCAGACAAATATTGTTGAATAAACATGACGTAATTTTTCATCATTTTCAGCATTCTAAATAAACATTTTAAGTAAAAGTAAAAAAAGAAAAAAAAAAAGAAATGGATAAAAAAAACACTACAATATTTGCATTCTTACTTAAAAAGCAATGATTTTTATTCAACTTATATGCATACATCTAAGGAAAAATATGTTTGTTAAGACATAGTGTTCATCTATAAAAGAGGTACAAAGCATTATTGTTATAAAAAATGAAATAATTTAAAAACTTCTGGACAGAAGATTTAAATATTGCTAAAATCCAAGTGTTCTTTCATTCGTTTTCTAAAGAAGAATAATCGAGCATAGCAAAAGCGTTTTATTTTCAGATGGGAAGAGAATGGTTTTCATAGTGATGAACTGAGAAAAAGAAAGCTGAATGCATAATGCAAAGAAGGCTGCATGCTTTTAGGTTAAATGCGCTTTCGTAAATACCAACACAGTGAATGGTTCAGTCAGATATAATTACAGAGTTCATTTTTAAGTCAAGTATTTTTAAGCTTTTTCAAAAAGTAAAATTTCTATAAGCTGAAAACTACCGCTTCTATTTACAGTATCATCATTCCAAAAACCCACTCTCATTCTCCCTAAAATGCTCCGTGTTTGGCGGATGAAAATGGATGATTCTTCTCTTTGATGGAAGCTTTTACATACAACTGGATATAAATGTGTAAGTATAGGTAAGGAAGCATTTGATGAAGAATGGTCTATGTGCTGGAGAGATACAATGTAAATGCAAATGACCTGTGTTTCTGCATGTCATTTATTACTAAAAGTAATTTTCATTTTTATGATTTAGAGTTATAAAAAAAAACCTATAAAAAGTCTGTTGTTTTAAAGATCGATATTCAAATAAAAGCACAATCATTGAACATATGGTGCATAAAATATCTTATAAAGAAAATGTTTTATTAATCCCTTTTGATTTTCAATATTATATTTAACATAAAATTCTTTCCTTAGGATAGGATTCATTGTCGCCTTTGCATGCTTAATTCTTCGTTTTTATTCACCAAAAACTTTATCTTACGTTATTGCGTAATTAACAGAAATCATGATGATCAAAGAAAAACATTTTGTGTAAAACATGTTATACACAATATTGTATCTCTTTAGGTATTAGTTTTTCATAAGAACACTTTCGTTTAATATTATTTATGCAAAATCCAATACATTTTAATACATGGTATTTGAATTAGTGCAAATGACTTTAATCCCTATTATTCTAATACACGGATATTGACTTTACTTATGAAAAATTTATGCCACTTTATTTAATACTTTTGCATTGCTAACAATTTGTAGCTGAAAATTTATTACAGGAGCAAATAAAAACTTTTCGCTGTATTTTTTAAATATGCATACATAAAGCCTAATTTGTTTTAAAATTGTATTTCAAAATTAATTGAAAATTTCTATTTCCTTTTTTTTTTTTTTTTTTTTTTTTTACAGCACGAATGTTTTTTTTATAATATTTTATAATAAATAAATTGAATTTGGAAGATAAAAAATTTTTTAATTGAATTATTTTTCAAAATTCACTTAAAAATAGACAAACCGAAGTAACAAATTAATTTCTACCTTACAGCAAAATCAATAAATTAGCTATTTTTTTTTTTTAAATCCATGAATGTAAAAATGAATTAGTCATGTATAAGAGAATTGCAATTAAAATTTTGAATCTCATTATTGATTTAAAAAATTATGTCATATAACATAACTGCCTTATTAGAAAAAAAAAACGGAAATATGCATTAAATTTATATTTAGATAAGGCAAATTCTCTATTTAATAATGCTTTAAAAAGAACTTCACCTGTCTCTCAAAGAACAAACATTATTATGTGATGTGATTCAGAAAACCAAAAAAATTCATTTACCAATGGAAATAAAAATAAAATTACTGTCTTTTGTTACATTTTTAATAACCTTTGTTTGAAATAAAAGAATGCAATGGAAAACAATTTTCCATTTGCGTACAAACAAATATCCAAGCTTATAAAATTATAGCAAAACGAATAATAACACTAAAAAGACAATGAAAGACTTACATTTCTATGAACTGTTTAGGGATTAGATCCATTTCATTTTTTTTTTTTTTTTTTGCTACTGAAGTTAAACGCTGCATTGTTTATCTGTTTTCATATTTTCATTCATATCACGTCCTTTCAGTTTCTATTTTAATTTTTAATTTTAGTTTAAACGAAGCATTGCAAAAGATATATAATAAATCATTTAATATGAACTCCCAGTAAAGATTATGAACTAAATGATGGGTTACCATAATAGGTTACATTCATATTTATTTGAATGAAAATCATTTGTTTATTGCAGTTTGAAAGTAAATTTTAAATGAATAAGCATTATTTTTAAAAGATTATAAGTACAATAGCTTTAGAAAAATAATTAATTTGAACAAAATTATTCAATTAAAACGTAATTGTGGTTTTCATAAATCATTTAGAGAGAACGCAAATTAAACTGCGTTTCAAAACATAACAGCAGAAGCTTTTTCATTCACATATTAATCATCTCCACCTCTCTAGTCATACACAATATATGTCAATAACCTACGATTTGACTCTTATTTGAAGATAAGGACATTAAAACAAAATATGTTTAGTATTAAAAACTGCATTACATTTACTAAACCTCATGTAAACTTATTAACACACTTGGAATTTTCGGAGAAACTTATTACTGCTATAGTTCTGGCTCATTTTCTCATTGACGCACTATTTTTAATTCTGTTTGTCTGTAAGCAATGAGCTTGGAAAAATTCCCGACCTATTTCTCTATGAGAGTGCAGTAAAATAGACGTGGATAAAGCTGTACATTGAAACGTTTTTCATTACAGAACATTTAAACGCTCTCGGGAGTGAGATCCATATCTTTTAAAATCAGTTTCAACAAGAAAATTCAACTATTTTGAATACAGAAATAGGAGTAACAACAACTACTATGTGCTTCCTACGGTTTTGATAATTCTTAAACCATAAAAAAAAAAAAACTATTTTACTATATTGTGCAAAGACAATTTCATAATGGAGGTGTGTAAGAAAAAAATTATCTTGTGGACTGTAATTTAACATATCATTGCATAGATATGCCCATGTTCGTTTACTCAGAGATCCTGTCAAAGGGATCAGGCGATGGCGGAGGTCAGCACTTTTACTGATGAGTCCAGGGTTAGATTGGAAAATGATTCTGCATGCATGCTTATTTGGAGAAAATGGAATATCAAGCATGAATAATGGCAATTATGGAGAAAGAGGTATCCTGCCTTTAGTTGGAATATGATACTGACTCCTACGCATTGTATGTAGAATCTTTGGCAGCGATACTCATCGAAATAAAGAATTTGATCCCGATTTAAAGCTTTATGTTAATATTTAGGGATTTATGCATGCTGATGGAAGAAAATAATCGTATTTATCAAGCTAACGGCTTCATCGAATATCTAAAGATGAAAAGTCAGGTGGCGGAAGCCAAGATTCATCTGAAACTTACCTATTGCATTTGAGTCTATCAAAAACAGTCGCTTACTCAAAATCTCATTTCAAAACTCTACAAAACATCATGCGTGATCATGCGGTTTTATAGAAAAATGCATGTATGAATTGGTAACTTTATATTCATTTACAAAGCTAAATTGATAATAACTTGGACAATAAATAAATTCATGAGTTGTTATTAGTTTGTTTACAATTTGAGCATGGGAAAATAATTGTTTCATGAATTTTTGAAGGGGAATTTAAATCCAATCTATTTTTAGGATTAAATTTTTTTCATAATTCGTTAAATTCTATAATCTGTAAAATTAAGTTGTCTATGCTTATGGAGTTTTTAGATTATTGAGAAATTATTTATTTTGCAAAATCAGTTTTTTTTCTTGCTTTATTTATTTGATATATTTTTAAACATTGTCGTTCATGTTTAATTTAGTTTCAATTGAATATTAGTATTATTTTCAAGATCTTACCATTCTATTCTGGATTATAAATAGTCTAATGACTGAAGACCAAATAAAAAGCATTTGCTGCTTTATTATTTTAATCTCATTTTATAGATTTTAGAAATGGAATTTTTCAGAAAATAATAAGCAGCCATTAATAATTAGTAATTTTTAATTTCAAAAATAATTTATGCAGATTTATCTCATAAAAAAATCTTTTTAGCAGAAATGTATTTTCAATATATTTTACATAACATTAGCATTTTTTTAATCTTTAAAAAGAATCTTCAAAAATGTATTTATATGATTAACCTTAGAATAATAACTATTATCTTCATTGAAAATAGCAATACAAAAATAATACTCATTAAATTATGATGCTCTATGTAGAAAATAATTTTTATTAATAACAATTTTATAAGATTATTAAGAAATCATATCTTTGAATAAAACATATTAGACACATCAATCAGAATTTCTATCACGTTTATCAAAAGGCAATATGGAAAAGTCCTATCATAATTTCTTAAGCTTTTATAAATTTGTTTTATTTATATTTTTAATTATAATATTTCAGATTCACTTATCTTTGATTTCACTTTCGATTCATTATCTGATTTACATTGTGATAATTAACATTAAATTTCAAACTCATAAAAAATAAAATGATGATTTCAGGGAATGAAGGATATTTTTCACTAGAACAAAATTATAAACTATTGAAATAGTAAAATCGCAATCACACATACAGTTTAAAACAGCTTATTATTGTTATCAAATCAATTATATGAAGTTCATTTTGGAAAGAAAAATGGTAAATGAATAAATTAATAATCATCTGATATGTAAAACAAATACTCGAAATAAATGTTATGTAAAAGAGATGATATGAGATATAATATTCAATGGAGAATTAGAAATACCTTGGAAAAAAATAATGATTTCAGTTTGCAAAAAAAGACTAAAAAATCTGGAACATATGAATAAAAATCAACGAGTATAATATTTCGTAAATTTAAATTTCTCTAATATTTTTTTATCGAATAATTAAAATACGCATTTTATAACTGATTTATTAAGTTATTACAAAGACTATTACAAAAGATAACTATGCTAGAGGGAGTCATCCAGAATTCAGTGCCATGTGCTTTTATATCTTTCGGGAAAAATAATCAAAATTCCCTTTAATGTTCTAATTTACCATTTTTATGTTAATTAGAATAGTAGTATAGAAAATAGTGATTAGTTACCATGTATATTATACATAGCTAGTGAAAAATATATGATAAAATTTTGAAAAAAAAATATATTTGCATACAATGGCAATGTTTGAACCGATGAACAGTCATGACAGTCTATTACCTAACAAATACAAAGTCATACTTGTTGACAGTTTCGCTTGAAAATTTTAAAATTTCTAGCTCCCTTAAAGAAAAAAATTTCAAAATATTTAAATTATTTATAATGAAACAAACAAACAAAAAAATCATTGAATGTAACTGAAATAACTGAAACATACAAACAAAAAAATCTTTGAATGTCTTTGAAAAAAGGTTTCTTCCGTCGCAAAGCATTGAATGCAACTTGGACTGCAGCTGCGGACTTGAAAGCAATAGTTATTTCATTTCAGGCTTTCATATTGCCAGTAAATTATACCAGTTTGCTTAAGCTAATTGTTTTCCCTAAAATTTGTATTTAAACATGAAAAAACATTTGTGATTGTAGAAAACAGTGTAATAAGCTATATCGGATTTTTTTTGGAAAAATTCTATTACAATTTATTTTTTCTTAATCAATTGCATAAAAATTTAGACTTCATAACGAAACTTTATTTGGTCGTTTTTTCAAAATTCCAGGGCATTATAATATTTTATCGCATTTTAAGTATATTCTCAGGATTTTTTTTTTATAAATTTGAATATTAATGAAAGAACATTTCACGAACAACAGCCAAATAGAAACTTGAAAACATAAGAATAATATATTATATTTTTATATCATATAATTAAATGCATTATATTATCAGTGTGTAACGATAATGTGCCTTTATTAACAATAAAGGTACATTCCGGTTAATCAAAAGCAAGTACTGATTTACAATAAATAACTCATAATCATTACAATAATAACTCATAATCATACCATTAAAACTTTGGTTTCCATTTGTCATACAAAAAATACATTCTATGAAAGAAAGAATTGGCACTTATCCGAATCAATCAAGAAAGATAAGTTTTAGTTCTATTATAATTTTCCTGTTTCACGCAATCCAAAATATAATTGTATAGCATTATTCATAATAAACCAATAAATTATAGTAAGCAAATGAAATTTTTCGTTTCTCGAAAATAACTTTTCTGAAAATATCCTCAAAACAACAAATAAATACTTCATCTTCAACAAATAAATACTTCAAATCAATTCTTCACAAATAAATACTTCATTCACGAAAAATTATTAAAATTTATTGCTGTAAAATTATAATTAAATACTATTTTTCCGGCATAGTTTTTTTACAAAACAGTAAAACGTGAAATATTAAAAAAAAAAAAAAAAAAAAAAAAAAAAAAACTAATTAAAACTAAAAGTAATAAATGGTACCAAGAATGTCTGAAATAATTAAAGCTATATGTTTAGAGAAATATTAGCAAATAGTTAAATGATAGTTGAAATTCTTTAAATGAACAAAATCTGAATTAAAAATTATAGATAATTTCGACAACAATTAATAGTTAATCGCATTTTGTCTTATAATTTACGATACAGTTCACATAGAATCAATCTTCTAAAAGGCATTTCTTTTTGTCTAAAAACATAAAACATGTTGGAAATACGTAATAAACGCAATAAGAAATAATGTATTTCTACGAGGAATTTCCTTATCTACTTTTAAATTTTGGCTAGAATCCAGAAGTACACAAAATGAACATTTCTTTAAAAAATTAACAAATATTGAAGAACTGCATACATTAATAACGATCCAAACAGCACTCATAAAATATGTTGCAATTTTTCATTTATGTATAAACAAAAATCTTTAATTATAGGCTACTTTATCTTCGCAATGATTATTCGAACGTCATAAAGTTTTAATAAATGCATGCATCTAGGTAAAAATACACATGAATTTCCCCATATTCGCTCATTTAAAGGAAATCATTTTTGAAATAAATGTGGCTTACCTATGGGACATTTCAGAAATATTACGCCTCATTTGAAATATTTATTGTGGTCATTAGATATTGCATATTCTGATTCACATTGCATATTCTGATTGTTTCTTATATTGGGTTACTTTTTTATTAAAGTGTTAATAATTAATTGCTTAAATTAAAATTTAAAAAAACTAAAGCTACCTGTTTAAAGTGGAATAAAGATGTCAAGCAAATTAATGATTTAAAAAATAATAGCTGCCTTTGCCTACCAATGGTTTGTTAAATACACTTGTTGCATTAATATTCAGTTAAATGTTATATATAACTTGATGCTCACTTCTTCTCTCCGCAATGTATTTTTGAACACCGAAATATAATAGACATTAAAGCGTCTAATTTTAATAGCATTGTACCTATTTTTACTACTATCCCTCCAAATGGAATGAAGTTCCATGACATCATATTAACTTTAGAAATGAATCTTTCCAAGTAATCTACATTCTTTCCAAATAAGCTGTTGTTCGCTGTTATGTAACTGTGAACTAATTGTAATAGTAGAAAGTCGCACCGTTACGGACTATTCATCTTCTGCAAGTAGTTCGTTCGATGGTAATATTAGCTGTATTTCATTTCAAAGAAATCATTTATTCATAATTAGATGCCCATGATTTCCTCAATTCAATACTCTTAAGTATCACATTATCATAACATAATTATTTTTAATGAAATCGTGCCCCATGACATCATAAATGCAATACAATTGTGATTGTCCAGACCATGTATCCTCTAATTGCGATTGTCTTGAGCAGTTCTAGAACTTCTTTTTCCAATTCCACATGCACAGTGTTCAAATAATAAATGAAGCTTTTTTTTTTTCTTACCTTTGAAATGTAAAAGGAAATCATACGACTGAATAATTGATGAAATTAACCGTATAGTAAAAGTTATACACAAAATACTTTTAAAAACTTTTTCAGGAAATATTTTATGGGGTCAAAAATTACTTAATAACTAAACTAATATCTTTAAAAAGGAAAAATTTGAATTATAAAAAGTATTAAAATTATTTATGTAAAATAACTGTCATGGAATGAATGGTGGACAAATTTCAAATTCACACTTCATTTTTAATAAATCAAAATTTTGGCGAAATCTTTAAAATAACTATCTCAGGCATGTTTCCTACTTTCCAAATTATTTAAATGACAAAATTTGCAGCCTTAGATAAATAATCTGGCTTGTAAGGCATCAACCGTTAGATACATAAATAGACTCAAATATGCTTCTTTATTAATAGAATTTTAATGAATGATGAGCAAAATGAATCAGTATTCATGCTTTATTGAAATAATAATTATAAATCTCACACTAGGATTATTTTTGCGCAAGAAATTATCATCTTTTGAAGTAAATAAGTATTATTACTTATTCTTTCTTTCCGGTGCATTATCATTAACCATCATGTAAAATCGTAATATTAATGAAAATCTTGGAAATCTAATAATAAGATGACTGCAAATTATGTTATATTATATGAAAAGATCCAGTTATATATTTTAATTTTACTAAAATTTTGAATTATTAAAGAATTGTCGAAAGATTAAAGTTAAATTTTATATGTTGGAAATCTTATTATGCTTAAGCAAGACCTAAATTATCAGATTGATAATAAAATTAGCTTTTCTAATTTTATCTTCTGCAGACAGCAATCTGTAGAATGGAATTTGAAATATGTTGCAAAGCACGAGCTCAAAAATTATGTAGACAGAATGAATAGATCTTTATAATTTGTCTTAATTCTTATTCTGCTCTATTCTTCCATTTTAATTAGAATGATAAAATCCGTTTGCAATTGAATTTCCCCAATTTAATGAATTAATAACTTTAAATCTCATATTCATTCATTAAAATATTTAAAATATGCGCCATGGTAATTTCAATTTGTGTTAACTACCTAGAAACTATCGAGTTCTTAAACCGGAAGAGAAAATTATGATTTTTCATTAACGTATGAAAAAATGGGCATTTGCACAAGACTGCTTTAAATGTAGTCTTTTTAGGTATAAAAATACTTTTTAAACTATATTAAAGATAGCATTGATATAAAAGACTTCTTATGCTATGTATGTAAACTATATTAGAAGTTTTTTATAAATGAACAAAAATACGTTTCTAAGATTGGTAAGAATGTAAAATAATAAGCTTCGATATTTTTTTAAAGCACAAAAGAATAAACAAAAAAAAATGCATCCTTTTAAATTCTGGTTAAACTATCTGCAATTTTTCACTATTTTCAAGAACTAAATATATTATATCATATCTAGGGAAAAAGAAATAAATTTTAAAAAAATCCGATGATTTACTTTCTATTTATTATATAAGTAGTGATCCTTTTTGAGTTTTTAATCGCACAAAATAAGGAAAAGTCTGGTGTATCGTTCCAAAAGCAAATCGAGTTTAAAATCTTTCTCTGGCATCTTTAGCAGTTTTATTTGCTATCAAAGCATGAAACTTGCAATTATAGTTGATGATTAATACAATTAATGTGTTATTATTTAGAGCTTTGTGATTAATTCCGCAAGTCATTTCAATGTGTAAATGTTCCAATGTTATAGATTTCGACATCTATTCTGGAGCATAATAGCTGTTTTAAACTATAATTGTAGAAATCCTTTCTACATTGTTCATTCTGCATTTTTTTATATTCTGAGGATCAACAACTCGAAATTTTAATTCAACTATTGAACAAATTGCATAAATTACTTACTTTTTTTGTTCTCCAGTAGCTGCAAATTGTTCGAAATTTCCTCTGTCTTCATTAAAAATCTCATTTCTGTAAGGTTGGTTATATAGTTGAAACAAAGAGTAAAAAATCTTTTTCAATGCTTAAATAACTTTGATTGTACTGTTTACCTTACATAATTTACACGATGGCAGCTAAAAATATTTCAAATATTTATGTTTGTGATTGATTCAATTTACTTTCTATTTATTATATAAGTGCTTATAAAAATGCGAAAAAAATGTAAGAATCATAAAAGATTGAAAGCATTGAATCATTTTTGTACTATTTATCAAAAATAGCTTATTTATTAAAAGCATAATTACTAGCAATAAAAAGGATCGTTATTATTTAGATAATTGAAAAACGCAAATTCATTAATTTGTTTTTAGATTACAAATAAATGTATCTTTAATTATAATCAGTATGAAACTGGATAATTTTTCATTTTTTTAAATAGTCCAAATCTTTGGCGTTGACTAAAGAAGTACATTTTCTTCATACTTATAAATTGTATTTTTTAAAGATACGAATCTCTTGACAATAAATAACACACCATTTGCACATATATGAAAAGGATCATATTTCCCAAAAGCTAGCATATAAATTGACGAAAGATCTTTTATTGTTGAAGCTCTTCAGTTCTAAAAAAGAACAGATTATGCAACATGTTATTGCGAAAATGCTTTTCATCTTATTTTGATTCTTATCTATTTTACTTTCACTTCTAGTTCGTCAAAATAAATAAGTGATCTTATATTATTAATCCTAGCTCAAAATTTAGAAATATTAGCTCGTTAATAAATGGGTAGCTAAAAAGTATTTAGTTGCTGTTTCTCAATTTATAATTATTCTTATAATTCATCTTTTCGAAGAATTAAACTCTTTGCATTTTCTTTTCTCCTCTGGATAAATTAGTGAGAGAAAAAAAAAAGAATGCCCTGAACTAATGACGAATACTTTTGTAATGATATCTTAAAAGTAAACCGCTGTGAACTAGTTTATTAGAATTAGTTACAATTCTAGTATATTACACTGATCGTCATTTATTATCTTCTGAGCTATTACATAAATTGTTTTATATATTAACAATTTCTGTTCTTTTATATAAATAATATTATAAAACGCAAATATAAATTGGATCATTGCCAGTTCCATCCAATAGCAGTAATTCCAGTTAGAAAAATATTTTTTATTCATTATAGTTTTAAAATACAAAGGAATAAAAAAATCACTAAAGAACTCAAAGTCTTTTAGTAGCTCATTGTAGTTGAGATCACGTAACAAAATCTGACAAGGAAAAGATGGTTTCTCTGACTTAGCAGCTAATATGCAGTGAATCTATTATTTTAATTTTATTTGTTAAATTTTCTCTAGTAAAAATTTGAAAACAGATCAAGATTGTGATACCCCAGACATTTTATAGAAACAGCTACTAAATGAAGTCTCCATAAGTTGGCTTTGGAACTCGTTAATTACGTTTTATTGAAGCATGTTTTCATTTAAAAATATGCTATAAAATTAATAAAGAGTTTTTATTTACAAACATCATTTTACTTCACTATCATTCAGACACAAATTTTATTAATGGCCAATAGAAAGGTTACGAAAGAGCCTTTTTTCAAATTCCGATTGGTTTATCAAAATTGCCATTAGGTTTCATGGTTTAATGATTTTTTTAATCTGTGTTCAATATTAAGATAAAATTGCTGCAAAACTTTAGAGAGATCCTTCTAGTAACTAGTGGCACATGGAATCAAGAAACTTTAAATAAATGCCAACCTACATTGAATGGGTTAAAATATTACACTTTTTAAAACTAATAATAGAATGCAGGTACCAATGACGGTAATGGTCTGATTTATGACGTATACATTTTGGTCTCTTAAGCTTTCTTTTAACTAATAATATTCGTTTACATTTGCCCTTTAAATGAAGTCAATTTAACCGAGAATACACAAAAAAGAAGTGATCACATTATTCTTAAAATGAATCTCAAAAATAAAGGATCATAGGAATAGAATCATTAATAATAATAAAAAAAGAATCATAAAAATAAAGTTTCAATTCACATTTTCTTTAAATGTGACAATTGAAGGAGATCCGAAGAATATGTGTGTTTCAATAATCTTAAGAATCATTCAATAATACTTGCAATAAACTTAACAAAAAAGTGTAGAAAGATTTTTAAAAGTTACTTAAATACAGTAAATGTTCTAACGTATTGAACAGTTAATCTAGCCAGTATTAATTGACATAAGATCTTGAATTCAATTTTTTGAATTGATTAAATATCAAACAAGCCTACATTTGTTATATAATTTATTATGTTGGATTTAACAAACAATTTATATCAAATTCAATTTTTCAAATAAATATATTTGAAATTTGGCTGATATTAGTTTTGTAATAATAATAACAATAAAAACATAATTACAAATCACAGTCACTTTCCACAAAAATATTTCTTTTTATTAGATGACCATGTTAAAAATTACACAAACTCCTTCATATTTCATATTACTTTAAAATGAAAAGCCTGTTCAATTTTCAATTTGAATGTATTTTATTAACATATATTTTCTTCTTGAAAAAAAGAATATAGAGTCTGAGATTTTTTATGATTACAAATCCCGATTTAATTATCTTTGCCATATCTGACCTTCACCTCCTTGAAATATTTAATTGATTATAATTCATTTTGCCTAACTTCAACTCACTGAAAAATTTATTATCATGTTTAAAGAATTGGAATGTAGACAATTTAATGGAGCCCAAAAACTTTAATATTAACGCTTCTATTAATTTAACATTAAATAGAATTTTTCCATGAATGCAAGTTATTTTTGTCTTATTTATTTCATTGTATGATCAATGCAGTTAATGAATGGTTTTTCAGATATCTGGAATGAACATTTTATTCGTATCTACTTTGAGCTAAGTTGATTTTAAACTAATGAATAATGTGAAATAATAATTTTATGTTTTCTAAGTTCTGTAATGAGTATTGAGGAATATTGTTGTGATTCCTTCATTATGTGCTCTGAATTATATTAATCCGATTCTGAACGCCATTATAAACAATTTAAAAAAAAAATCCGAAAGAATTTCATGTTATAACAAAAGTCAATGAGGCAAAATTATGATTAGCAACAAAAATCTTAAAAAGTCAGTTTTAAACCTAAGCTGTGCCGGATGGATTTAGTAGTATATTTTTGATGTGATTTGTCTATTTGATTCGCTTGTTCGTATGTTTTTGATTCTGTATATCATTGGTTGACTTTCTCTCAATATTAAAATTCTCAGTTTCCTCTCGCTTACGACATCTCAAAGCCATAATACCAAATCATGATATCAATAATAAAATCTGCGAGTGTCTCAAATTGAATTTTGAAGTGTTTATTCTTTTAATCGAAAATTTAGAAGTTTTTGAATTGAAGTGTTTATTAGACCATTCCTTGTGCTGATTTCATTCGTCAGTTATTTAATTATATATTGAAATAACGCTTTAGAATGTTGGTTATGATCCACATATTATTTAAATGTTAATTGTTTGGTGAAATTTCGCAAGTTATTTTTATTTTATTACTATAAAAATTTAGTGTTTTAAGTAAAATTAAAAAATAACGAGAGAATGCTATTATATTTCTTTTCCTTTTCTAAATATCTTCCTTCTTTTCAAATGATAAAACGCAAAATAAATAATCATTTTTAATGAGTATTTTATTTTGGTACTGTAATCAATTGATTATTTATCACGCATGTAATTTTTTAAAATTAAAATGGATTTTTTCCCTATGTTAATTAACCTTTAAATTTTCAGGAGCATAATTTTTTTTGTATTTATGTGCTTTTTTCAATTCACTTGACTGGATGCTGTAATAATTGATTTATTTTTTTATCATTTCCTATTTCATATTAAAGCTGGGATTTAGGACAAGTCACAGAGATTTAAATGAGCTGATTCAAGCTTAAATAACAAAATAACAAAAAAGGCACATAGTTGTTAAAATAGTTAGATTATTTTGAAAAATTTCAAATTATCAATTGCTAAGGGATTGTGAAAAAAGGGTCTAATTTATATGAATAATTAGAATTAGAATCACATTGTTTGCATTTTAGATCGGCATTCGAATTGGAAATATTCCCACATAATATATCAATAAATATATTAAAACTAAGCTAAGTTAAAATTTCAACATGTTAAATAATAAAAATAAAAAATATGCTCAATTCAAATTCATCCTTACAAATTTAGAAATCTAAGTTACATAAGTAAAAAGGTTTATAATTAGATCTCGTACATAATAATAATAGTGAATAACGCAAAAAAGCAGGAATAAGTAATATAAACGTATTATTATTCTTCGATAAATGAGAAAAATCTTGCCAATTTAAATTTAAAAAAAAAATCATTAAAACGGCAAAAAAGGAATACAATGATCAAAATTATTTAAAATTTGGATCTTCGTCAAAATATTTTTCGAATTCCATGGCCACAAAAACTACATGAGTTCTTCTAAATCAAGTTTAAAATCTAAAAATATTTAATGCCGAGGTTCTATCATTAACCTATATAGATCTAAAAACATCAGAGATTAAAAATACTGGTATCAAAAGTATTTGTAATGGACTATTACAATGAACGAGTGAAGAATAGATTAACGCATTTTGAACCATTTCTTTACTACGAGGCATGTTCAAACAGGTGAATTCCGTAATAACATGCTTCCGTAATAACATGCTTAATTATTATGGGAATTTTATTGCACTTTAGAGGCATTTGATCACAACTCCTGTTCAGTCAAAATCACAGAAAATGTATACTTTAATTTTATCAACTTGAAATGTGTTAATTTTTTTCAAATATTTTATTAAATTATTCAGGGAGGATTTTTTAAAATAAATAATATGTTTTCAGATACAAAATTTGGAAACACATTCCATATTTCTATTTCTCTTGAATTTTCCATTTTTTTAAAATGCTCTTCGTTAATCCCAGCTTTATACTGCACCCATTCGCACCCAGCGTTATTCGCAGAACAATTCTAGCGGGACTTAAATCATTATTTCCCGAAATTCGAACCACAAAGGCAAGCCATATCCTCAAATGAGATTAGGTGTTGCAGCACACGGAAATTATTTTACCCAACCCCATCTTCCTGAAGTGACTTGACTGTTGTGCGCTGCAGTTCGAAACGCCCGGGCATAAACTGTCTGGCACTCGGTTGAAGGATGCTGTATTAATGCCTAGTAAGAGGGGAACTCACACTTTAATGCACGACAGGGAGGAGTAATCACTTTTCATTAACGATTGACTTCTGGTTAGGGAGTTGAACACGTGTTATTGTTGCTGTGTGTGCTGACTCTAAGTTAATTAGGATTACTGGAGATAAATGAATACCGGATTAAGTAGAACATTTGCTTTTTGAGCATGCTTTTACTGGAATTGGCAGCATTGTGGTGAGCGCATAATTGTAATTGGCAAAGCTTAAGATTGATTCTTTCCAGTAAGTTCTCAAAAGTTTTCTATTAGTTTAAACCAGAATAATTAGGTTTTAGTAGATTTGACGAGAAACGTTAGGAGAAATATTTATTTAACTAATGACAAAAGGGATAATTTAAACTGCCATTTACTATGCACCCGATAGTTTCGAGATATGATGAACAGTCTGAAGTCTTTCGTAGAAAAATATGTGAAGAATGGACATAAAGGATGAATTGCAGATTAGTGCCGGAATTGGAAAGGTATTTTTTTTAATACTTACTATTAAATGAAATGAGTAAAATGCATTTTGACAGAAGATTTAGAAAGATAATTTAATTCTGTATGCACGACAACAATTATTAACAAATTTTCTTAAATTAATTTAAATAAATAACCGAACATGGCAGAAAACCGTCACTACGATATATATATTTAAGATATTTATTTTTTAATTATCAAGCATTTTTTAACATTTTTGAACCAATAAAATATTCAATATCATAATGGTTGACCAGTTAACAAGTATAAAACCTAAAGAACTAATACAAATAGCTTTGGGATCGAAAGAAAATTATAATTTTATGTTGACGAACTGAAGTATTTGTATTTGCCTTAATTATAATAGTTCGACTAAATAAATTACAATTATTGCGACTTAATTATAAATTATAATTAAGTCGTAATCATTTTCTTCTTTAAAGTAATCACAATGCATCTCGCTTATATCAAATCGGAAACATCTATGATATAAGTTCTTCCGATTTTAATAACTTTATAGCTTTAATAATTAATCCTAATGCAAATGTAAACGAACATTTTATAAAAAAAAATATCAAATTAGAATGCATGTGAAAATTTTAAAAGATGCTGATTGAATTACATCGATTTAAAATCAATGAAGATTTAAATAGAATATAAAAGTATTTATGGCGTACTAAAGGCAGACAATGGTCAACTCATTTTCCTCTATATTCCAATTAACCAATTAATTTTAAAGAATAAATGTGTTCATTTATATATTCAATATTCAAAGAAAGATTGGAAATTCAGACTAAATTTAAAAGAAAGATTTATCAAATTGTTTCATTATTCAAATGTTACAGCTTCTAAGTGAAATGCTAGCAATCTTGATGTTGACTATCTAAGAAGTTAAAAATAACTTTACAAGTGAAGTCAACAATTTTATATATATTTTTTATAATGTTATTAGATTTGAAGCTTTTAGTTATCAAAATTTCTTAAAGATAAAAAAGTGGCAATTATAATCAACATATTTCTTTTATTAATTAACATGCTCGATTTCTTCGAGTTATTTGAATTAAATTCATTTGTGAGTTAAGTCCCATACCGAAATATTTACAAATTTTAAACTCTAAAAATTTTCAATAACTCGAAAATTGTAAAATTTAAGATATGTGCCCACATTATGAGAATGTTCGACATGCCTACTAAAACTACTAGAACTGCCTTTCAAGCCAACTTACAGCAACATTTTTATCAATTATGTTCACGAATTTCAAATAAAACATATTTTTTTAACAATACGTACTAAATTTTCATAAAATTATTTTTTTATTGTAGGTTGTGCATTTTAGCAAATAAAATGATACGCAATAAATTATTCCATCATGCATTTTATTTTATATGTATTTGTAGATTTTAGAAAGAAAGCAGCTTTCAAGAGGAAAAAAAAAAGAAACATTGATATATTAAATTGCTTTTTTCTTCATTTAAATTTAAATGCTCTATCGGAAAATTGAGAAGCCTATATTCTAACATTCCTTGACAAAATCATAAAAAAATTTAAATAAAAATTTAAATTAATACATGTTTATTATTCATATTTTGCTGTCGTTATTTATATACTAGCCGCCTTTGGCGACCAGCCGGTTCGCCAATCTTACTGTTCGTTAAAATTTTCATAATTAAATATTTTATGCAATTCCTACTTTAATAGCTTCTTCATCAAAATATTTTAAAACTTCAAATTTTGATTGTCATATAATTCATTCATAATATTATAAAGGCCTTCAGTTATAACGTAATATGTATCTCTCTATTTTTCTGTTAGCACCCGTAGAATTTATGATTTAAATTAAAGAGGAAAGAATTAATCTTCAATTAATATAATAATATTTTTTACTGAAACAAAGCATTTTTTTTATAATCTGATTACTGAAAATAGAGTCACTCAGCGTTTAAACTTTATGGGCACTAAAGAATATTTTTTTAATTTATGTAATATCTCAAGAATTTGTCAATAAAATTTTCTTAGATTCATCGTGAACAGATCGATTCATTAACAATGTTTGATTTTAAATGCATCAAACACTAAGAAAATAAAACGAATCGTTTAAAATAAACGGTTGAAAACGGGTTAAAAAAAAAACTACTTAAAAAACGATGTACTTCAAACTATAAGCATATACAAAAAATATATAACTAACATAAATACACTTTAATTACAAAAGCATGCAACTAATCTAAAAATAATTTAAATCGTCCGTTGATATTTGTTGTCATGTCAACAATCAGAACACAATGCGCATGCGTGAATTTACAACGCTAGTTACGGTAACGCAAATGCGTGAGTTTTTCTACGGCAGTTGGGGTAACGCTATGTGGATTAGAAATTTTTATTTCCTTTATTCTGTTTTATTTCAATTCAAAAGTATTTGAGAATTAATTTGAAAGATCGATTAATTAACAATGTTTAATTTTAAATGCATCAAACATTACGAAAATAAACAGAATCCTTTGAAATAATCAGCCGAAAAATCTTAAGCGTAGCCTCATTACTGTTGGGAAAAAAAATCTGAACTCTTACTCATTTAGTGTTAGGGAAAATGAATAATTTTTTGTCGAGAAAGTTAGCTTTTAATTAATAATTAAAATTCTAATTAAAAATTCAAAAAAGGGACCCCAGGTGCACATTCCCGACCTCTAAGGTATATATGTACCAAATTTGGTAGCTGTAGGTCAAATGGTCTTTTCTGTGGAGCGCCAACACACACACACACATTGAACTTTATATATAAGTATAGATGTTTTTTTAAAGCAAGCGAAGAGGGGAAAAAAACTATTCTAAAAAATTGGGTAAAGCAGGTGTTCTTATTAAATAAGTAATTTTTTAAAAAAATGAAACGAAAAAGTGGAAAAGTTATTCTATAAAATTGTGTAAAGCATATGTTCTGTCTAAGAAACTTCTTTTCCCTTTCCAGCTGTGTTGCCATAGAAACCGGCGCACAGCTGTTTACACGTTTATGTTTATCTATTCAGATTTTATAACATCTAATCAGAGTAACGGTGAATATCAGTGTGTTCGTGTTCGTCAATAAATGTTAATTTTTTTAATAACATGATTAACGAAAACCGAGTCACTGAGCATTTAAACCTTATGGGAACTAAAAAATATCTTTCTTAATTTATGTAATATCACAAGAATTTTTCGACCAGCAGGTTCGCCAATCTTAATGTTCGTTAAAATTTTTATATTTAAATATTTTATGCAATTCCTACTTTAATAGCTTCTTCATCAAAATATTTTAAAACTTCAAATTTTTATAGGCATATAATTCACTCATAATATAAAGGCCTTCAATCATAACGTAATATGTATCTCTCTAATTTTCTGTTAGCACGCGTAGAATTTATGCTTTAAATTAAAGTGGAAAGAATTAATCTGCAAATAATATAATAATATTTTTTACTGAAACAAAGAATTTTTTATAATCTGATTAATGAAAATAGAGTCACTCAGCGTTTAAACTTTATGGGCACTAAAGAATATCTTTTTTCAATTTACGTATTATCTCAAGAATTTGTCAACAAAATTTTCTTAGATTCATCATGAGCAGATCGATTAATTAACAATGTTTACTTTTAAATGCATCAAACACTAAGAAAATGAAACGAATCGTTTAAAATAGACAGTTTAAGACAGGTTTTAAAAACACTACTTAAAAAACGATGCACTTAAAACTATAAGCATATATCAAAAAATATATAACTAACATAAATACATTTTAATTACAAAAGCATGCAACGAACCTAAAAAAAATTTAAATCCAGTCCGCATCCGTTGATAATAATTCGTCAACACAATGCGGAATTCAGAACACAAAGCGCATGCGTGAATTTTCAACGCCAGTTACATAACGCAAATACGTAATTTTTTTTCTACGCCAGTTGGGGTAACGCTATGCGGATTAGAAATTTTTTATTTCCTTTATTCTGTTTTATTTTAATTCAAAAGTACTTCAGAATGAATCTGAAGGATCGATTAATTAACAATGTTTAATTTTAAATGCATCAAACATTAAGAAAATAAACAGAATCGTTTGAAATAATCCGCCGAAAAATACTAACCCTAGCCTCATTACTGTTGGGAGAAAAAAAAAAAAAAAAAAAAAAAAAAAACAGAAGCCTTACTCATTTGGCGGTGGCGGTGGCGGTGAGTAAGATTTTTTTGGCGGAAAAGTTGGCGGTGGGGAAAATGGAAGATTTTTTTGGCGGGAAAGTTAGTTTTTAATTAATAATTAAAATTTCAAAAAAAGGAACCCCAGGTGCACATTCCCGACCTCTAAGGTATACATGTACCAAATTTGATAGCTGTATGTCAAATGACCTGGCCTCTAGAGCGCCAACACACACACACACACATTGAGCTTTATTATAAGTATATAGATAGTTTTAAATGTGGATATAAATTAAAAGAATGATTCAAACATTAAAAAAGCTCATTACTGCGAAATTAGTAAGTATGTCTTAAATAATTCTTTCAAAACTATATTTTTAAAATGTTTTATAGAATTACTTCATACTTACACATTACTATAAAATTAAATATATAAAATTATAATGGCATTACCGCTTTGAAAAATAACTTTTTGATAATAAAAAAGGCCATTTTATTTTCATTAATTTGTATTAATATTATTAAAACTATTATATTCAAATTTATTTTAACTCAATAAGCAATTAGATGCTTATAAGCTGATATAGAAAAACGGATACAATTTTTGCCTTTACATATTTATAGTTTTAAATATATGCCATTTCATAAATTTAAAAAAATAATCTTTTTGTTTCTAGCATTCCTTTCTTTCTAATGAAGGTGTTTTTAACTTTAACAAAAGGGATAAAATCGAAATATAATTAATTCGTTTCTCGAATAAATATATCATATTACGTTTCAGAAGGGTAAATTTTATTTTAAATTCGTTGTGTTGTCATGACTATCTTTTGTAATTAGTCTTCCTATAAAATGACAAAAGAGATAAAACCACCTTTTTTTATCATTATGTGTCAAGAAAAAATATTTTTTGGTATATAAAATATTAAAGGTTAATTTCAAAGATAATGGCTCCAAAAACGCTATGTCTACATGCACAATTACAAAAGATTAAAATATTTTATATCTGCAAATCCTTAAAAATCATAAATGTTTCAAATCATAAACATTAACTTGCAGATTAAAAATTCTAATAAATTTTGTTAAAATAAAAATTTAACTTATCTTGCACAAATTGATTTTTATTCTTTATTTCTAATGATTTTTTATTGCTATAGAAACATTATAGTAAGAATTCTTATCAATTAGATGGATGGAATGTGACAATGGAATGGTGAACGCACATGATATATAAAATTTAATTGTGCTTCCCCACGCATTAATAAATGATTTCGTAATTTTTTTCTTCAAATATAAGATACTAGAAACATTTGTGTGCAATTAGCGAACCAAATAAAAAATAATCTCACTCATAGATAGAAAGCAGAGTGCAATAAACATATAATAAATTTCTTACTATTATATCAATATCGGATTAAAAAAGTACTTGAAATTTGCAAATTACAATTATTTACATTTTGAAAGACTCAAATAAACTTTTTCAAATCTTATTCAGAATTCGGTTTATCACAATAATTTTATTACTTGTATTTATAACGCAACTGTATAAATTTGTATAAAATCATATTTCTTATTGTTTGAATTATCATATATTCATAAATACCGTAGTTAAAAGTTTATATAAATCTTTCTTGGAGGTTGTGAATCGAATATATTAGTTTAAAAAAACCAAGCAATGCTTCAAACATATCAAAAATATTAAAATATTTCATTATAAATAAAAGAAGAAATTCCTAATTTAAATGTTGGAATAAAAAGAAAAGAAATTCAATTTGTGTCAGTAATATTGCGATTTTAGCTTAATTCTACCTAATATCAAGCGACGAACTGTATCAAAGTCTTTCTTTGGATAATCATCTTTCTTTATCATAGCTATTTTATTTAAAATATATTGTCCTCAAACAATAATTTTAAAAAATGAAAATAAAAAAAAATGTATAAGATCATTAGCAATTAAAGTTGCAAAATTTGTTACCTAATTTTAAAATAAAATGTCCAGTCTCTATTAAAATTTGCATTTACGCATTTAAAGCACTGGCATTGTTAATTATCATAGATATATGCTTCATTAGCAAATTTATATTTCAATAAAGATGATTAAAAAGGCATTTGAAATAAAACGTACTAAACCATGGTTACATGAATTATATTTGTTTAATTAATGTAACATTTCGAAACAAAATGTTGACGTTAAATCTTAATTGGATGCTAATATTTGAGTTACCTTTCCAAATTTCCATTTTCATTAGTGTGGAAATATTTCACTCACATTGATTTCTTTTTGTGAGCCACGCTCCCATTCATAGAAGTCATTCATCAGGATTCGATTAAAATTTGCGTTCCACGAACATTAAAGTCAATTCTCTATAGCAAGAACATACTCTCCATTGATTTCTTGATGACTTGGATGAAAAAAGGACGATACCTTTATATATAATTATTTTTTTAACTTCTCCTTTTTTAACTGTTACAATTGTAAACTGGATTGCTTCTTAAGATAGTTTCAAATGCTTCTTTTCCAGTTTTTACACATCATCTATGAAACATATATATTTTTTAAAACTTAAATTATTGCTAGTAGCGTACACTTCTGACCAATACAGTTGACCTATCGAAATGCTGATTCTGTCATCCCGATCATTTTTTTAAACTCGCATCGTGCAGAATAGTCATTTCCGAAGGCTTAAAAGAGATGGTAGATTTAAATGTGCTGACATCGATTCCACAGCATAATAAGTCTCTTAAAAACACAGCCTTCCTTTTACGCAGGCGACTCACGTCAGGTCCAATATAGGGTACGAAGAAGATAACGGGAGGCAAACGCGAACACAAACCGCTCCGGGTTTCAAGCTGAAAAATATCGCGGACAATTCTTCTCACGTAGGGATGTTAGGCTGATGGAATGTTTCGATGGAATAGGTAGTACATGTTTGATACAGACCATTAGAGGGTGTTCTATTTGTTTGCTGGCCTCCTCGTTTCAATGAATGAAGGATCAAGTGCATTGTTTTGATTTAGATTGCACATAGACCAAACAAAAACCTTTTCTGGAAATGGCGTCGAAGCTTCCGAATTGATGCCTATTTGCAGTGGAAGATTGCATCATCACGTGCAAGAATAAGTAATGATTCATCATTTGGAGGAAAAAGATATTTTCTGCTACACGCTTTACAAAATTTATTTTTAAGATCGTATTCAATGTTTTGTATATATATACAACAATGCCGTTGTTGAAGCAAAAAATTATTTAAACAATTTAAATTATCTAATGAATTAAAATTAATGTGCAAATTTCAAAGCAAACATCTGCAGCTGTATTCTTGTAAAAATAACTTTTAACAATGAATGTTGGAATTTTTTTTTCATCGATGAAATATATAAATGCTTAGGGAATACTTATTGCCTGGAATTATGACATGTATTTATTATCTTTAACTTCTTTTACATGTGCTACTAAAGAATTTGAAATTTCTTAGATTTTTTTTTAAAATTAAGTTAAAATTATGAATAACATTTCTTTTCCAACTATTTTCTCTTTAATGAGTTGAAAAATTCCACAACTCAATGATTGTTATTGAGTAGATTTAGATATTTGGAATTGATTTTAACTAATGATTAATAGATTCTAAATGATTACTGTTTAGAAGTATTGCTGACGTTTTGAACTGATGTTTGTTGTTAAACATTTCTTCTGTATTTTCTCAAACAGGAAATGATGCATTGATTATAATAACAGACCGTTAATCTCTGAATATTTTTTTTCTAGTCGAAACATTCGTTTAAACTTGTTAACCCTAGAATGCTACCCTTTAGTATACTCACGGGAAGGGTAACGATTCGTCTGGCAGACGAAGTATGCATAGGCGCTTTTAAAACCTAAGTTAAAGTCAAAATAAAACAAAAATACACTACCTGTAGCTGTTTCTAGGCTTCTTAAACTTCATTTAAGCAAAAAATATCATTTATTCATTTTCAGAACAATCTTTACAAACATTAGCACGGTGATCTCCGCACATTGCTCTTGTACAACTTTGACAAAAAAAAAAGCGTGTCATTCTTCGCAGCTTGTAAGGGCAAAATGCACAAATTTTTCTTTTGTTACTTTCATTTGTTTTCGGAGTTTCACAGACCATGTCTATTTTTAAAAGTTCGCTAATAATTGTTCTTGTAGAACGAGGTAAAGCAGGCGCATCCAAACGCTTCTTCATCCATGGAGCAAGATCTTCACTTAACTTTACTGCAAATTTTTTCTGGACATCACTTTTTCCGATTTTCTAGTCATGTTGTGGCCATATAAAACATGTGAATTTACTAAACTGATATTAATAATATCGTAAAATACACAAAGAGTCCATCGACGTGTCTTCCTGCTACATGACATGTTGCTACACATCTGGTCCAATGTGTCAACAGCTCCTTTTGTGGAATTATCGAATTCTATTATTTCAGGTTTTTTACTTTCTTTATTTACATATGGTTTTTCATGGAATGTAGAAAGCAGGATAACACACTTATTTGGCTTTGTTTTGTAGGACAGTAGAGTTTTGGCTTGGTCAAAACAATACATTCCTGTTCCGACACTTCTAGAACGCAACTGTAAAAGTTCTGGAGGAATTTCCTTTTTATTTTTTCTTACAGTTCCCACAATTGATAAATTAATTGGGTTCTTTAAAAGATTATCTGCGAAAGGTATCGATGTAAACCAATTGTCCATCATAAAACGCTTTAACATCTTAACAGTAGCAAAGAAATAAAACTAAGTCCTTATCTAAAAAGCTAGCTTGCCTGCTAACCATTCGTCTGCGAGACGAACATTGCTGCAAATGTGGCACTTGCTGAAAAGTTTTGATAACAAGGAATGTGTGCACGTGTAGCAGTCAAGGTCACATAAAGGTACTGAGGGGTACGTCCCATTTCCTGTTTAAGGGGCGCCCAGAGAAAGACATTTGTAAGTGACTTCGTCCAAGAGACGAATGAGTAGCATTCTAGGGTTAATTTCCTTTTCTATTTCTTTGAAAAATATAGCATTGTACTCGATAAGTGATTTCACCTTTTAAAGATTTATTAGCCGGGTTTATTTAATAATTTACATTGATGTTCTTATTACATCATCAGATTAATATTTTTCCGCATCATAATTACATTATTAGTATTATTAATAGATTATCTAAATAATATTTATGGGTTACTTTGAATGATTTTGTTAAATAATGTGCAATTATAAATTTATTAATAAATATATGATGACTCCAAAGAGTAAGTACTAATAACAATGAATAAGCAATAATACTGAATATGTAAATAATGAACAAGAAAAAATAACTTCTGTCACACATGAAAAATGTACATAATTGTCAGTTTTTGTTATAGAAAAAAAACTTTAAAAACTTGGAGAGTTTTCTTAAAATATGAATTTTATAATGAAGTATCGAAAGTAATTAATATTTGATTTGCCATTTATATTTTTTCTTCTTTTTGTTCGATTTATGTTTTATCTTAGATACCTCCCAAAGATACGGAGAGTTCTTTCTGGAAAATTCATTTGACATCCATTAGATTTTGAGGATTCCTTTACCATGAAAACGGTTAACTGGTGGAAACGAACTCCCGGAAAATTTCTCTTATACTCTCTAATAAAGATCAGAAAAAGATAATATCATGTTCCTTTTATAAGGCCACGAATGCTGTGTATTAGGGTAGAACGAAAATGGCCTTTTTTAGATTTTAGTTTGGTAATAGAGCAGAAAAGCTGCCTTTTAGGTTCAGGCCGCAAAAAGCTTGAACTCTGTAAAAAAAAAAAAAAAATGAAATTTTTAAAATGGGTCTTTAAAAATTTTTCTTGGATTGATTTATTTTAGTTTGCTCATTGCGAGGAAAAGTTAACTTTACGTTCAAAAGGAATTTTTAAAAAATTCTGGTTGCAATATAACAATATCTCGAGATGCCTCAAAAAGCTTAATCTTTGTGAAAAAAAAAAAAAAAAAAAAAAAAAAAATTATAAACTTTAATAAAATATTTTTATTAAATTTTCTGTCATATAATGTTACAAAAATGATTTAAAATACATATATAAGCATTACAATTGGAAAAAATAATATTAATTACAAAGTCTAATTATACAAAAATATTTTATACAAATTTAAAATTCCTTATTTCTGTGTCCTTAATGATTACAAATGCTGCAGTTGCAAAATGTTTGTTTCTACTGCATTGCTACGTTAAACAGTTTTTTTAATTACATTTGGGCAGATTCACACATAAGTCAATTTTTGTTCTTATGTATCCTTCTCTTGCGATTGAACCACAGACGTTTTGAGCCGATTCAGCTATTAGTTTCACAGCTCTTTCATTGTTTCCAAGTGACAAAGAAGCCGAGGAAAGTCCTCTATATTATTTCGTTCAGATGCCTTCTGTATAAAGTTTTTGAGAGAATCACTGGAAGCATGTTTTAGCAGGGGGGGGGGGGTACAGTTAAGTCATTTTCAAGAGATGGAATTATGTCAATGTAATCCTTTGCATCGAACTTTATCTTTGGAACTTTAAACTTCATGACTATGTCCTTACTTTCTGTTCTTGCTTTTAAAACACACCGTAAACCAAGTTCTCTTTGAATTTTACGTTCATCACTTAGCATGGACAAAAACATATTTTCTGAAGCAGCAAAGTACCCATTTCATTGAATAACCTGGTCTATAACTTTGAGATCGTCAGACAGATAGTGTGAATATGATATAAGGTTTAAAAAAATGTTTGGAACCATAAGTACATGAAAGTTTTAATATTAAACCACACAAGCACCTGTCAGTTTTATCTCATTTTGGTTATTTGATGGATCTGATTGGTTTGCATCTTTTTCGAAAGAAAACTTTTGTTCTTCAGCGTTATCGTTGGTGCCAGTAATTATTTCTGATGCTCTAGTATTATTTTAAGTTATTGGTTAAACGTAACTATTATCTGTAGTTCTTTACTCTTTCTTGCTTCTTACTTCCTAAAAGCACTTTAGGTAGCAAGATCAGATCAGATCGTTTAGAACCGTTTATTCCATAACTTACTCTTTTTTTTTCCTTTTATAGAAGTCAGCAATATCAAATAAATGCCTAGATTCTTCTCTAAATTCTGTGAGGTTGGAATCAAATTTATATGAACGTTTTCTATTTTTAGACTTTAATAATTCCTGTATTTAGCATGATAAGCTTTTATCATTTGTGAAATTATTTTGCGAGAAGAAACGGGAATAGAAGCTCTTGATAATATTTGTTCTATTATGGGGACTAAAATATCACATATTTAGGTTACAGAAGGATCCTTCTCTCAAGTAATTTTGAGGTTTTGTTTAATAAAACGGTAATACTAGATTCGTAAATAATGAGTTCAACTTCAAGCAAATCACTAAATTTCCCCAAAATAGAAAACTCCAATATTTGTCTTGTTTTCACTAATTTAGACTGAGCCATTTTTACTCAAAGCAAAGTACACAAACGCATAAACTAACAAATCAATTACATTAATCAGTTACACAATAGATGAAGAGGAGACAACAACTCAACTGAGCTCGGCAAAGCTACTGATTTGAAACTAGCTCTGTACTTGTCACTGAACAAATCCCCGAGCTTACTTAAATAACAACCGTTCCTGTGAAGATTCTGTGCCATGCCAGTGCAATAGTAAAACTGTTTTTATACTTTTATTCATATGACAACGCCTATTTAAAGATTTTTTTTTCATAATTGAGGCACGCGAAAATCCTTAAAATGTTGCAAAAAGTGCGTTTTTATGAAACTTTAATGTCCTTGCGGCACCCCAATATGCATTCTAGTATTTTGCATAATTTGTATTTATCTTATCTATACCAAAAGGCAATTTTTCTAGGTATTACAAGTTAAAAATGTGAAGTTGATTATTTCGTAATTTTTTTTAAATGTAGAAAAAGCTCAATTTTATGAAACTTTAACGTCCTTACGGCACCTCAAGACCTATTCCAATATTTTTCATATTTATATATATATTTATCTACACCAAAAGGTAACTTTTCCGAACTATTACAAATTCAAAATCAAAAATTGATTTTTTTTGTTCTACCCTACTCTGCATATCTGACGAACAAACTTAAGAAATATTGATCTTTAGTATGAATTTAACATTTTTACTGAAGCTATTAAGCAAATACGTGTTTTGAATATTTTTTCGACCGATTAGAAATAAAATTTGAAAATAATTATAATTGTAATCAGTAGGCATACCGAATTTAATATATTTACGTTATTTCTTTTATGAGTTATTGTTTTTAGATGCATGCAGAAGTATAGACTAACCGACTGTAAACTCTTGACAATTTTGTTTCAAAAGTTGACAAGACTCTACATTTTAGTTGCAGACCCATATCTGAAGTTTTATTAATCTAATTGTATTCGTTCTTCATTTACCGGGTTAACTTATATATATATTTACATCCGGAAAGTCTTCCATTGAATAGATTTCATTTGTATATAATAGAAATTTAATACTTTGGTCAAAAGTTCATGTTTCAAATTTCATCAGATTAGCTCAAGGCATTTTTTTGAGTCTTGTAATAATAATTCCAAATCTCTGTTTTTAGATTTTACGGAAGTCAGGATATTGAAGATTCTTTAAAATTCGAGAGTCCGAAATTCATGGTGATTCTAATACTTTCTCTATACTTCGCATATGAGAAAATTAAAAGTAATAATTTATTATTTCGAATAAGCAAAACACTTTTAGGCAAATGACGATTTCAATAGAATGGTATAAGCATTTACAGAGAAAAAAGCATTGTTTTGGTAGGAAAATTCACTATTCATTTATTTTCTGAATTTACCTGATCATACGATATGACAGTAAATTATTTTGAATGCTCGTTAACTCTTTAAAGGGATTATTAATGTGATACTATTTGTAGGCTGGCATGTTATTTGTGTATTCGATTCGCGAAAATAATTCATGAAAATGCGGAAAGAAACTAATATTAGTTGATATAATTTTGTAAAAGATAAATATATTTTCTAATACAGAAAAACGGACGACAGTGATTGTGGCAAACAAAATATCAATGCATATTTCCGTATCTTTTCAATTTCTTCATCGATATGAATGGATATAAGAAAATATAAGAAACCCAAATCAAAGGCTCCACGAATGAATAATTCTCTGAATAATTGCATTTAAATTTTTAAAAAAGTACAAAATATCTACCTAAAATAGATAAAATGCAAGACTAAATGAACCAATATACAGAGAGAAGCAGGATAGATAGAAACGAGACAGGTAAATAAAGCCTGAAACTTGGTAACTTGGCCTTTCTAAACTTGGTATTTAACAATAGAAGTTCGAAACTGACTTTTTTTTATCAAATAAATAAGGAAATTTAAAGACTGTAACAAAAACTTGAAAATAAATCTTCTATATCATTCAATATTGTATTTTTCCAGAGTCAATATAATGAACGATTTCAAGAATGTTCATTTTTAAATTCCCATCACATTGGAAAGGAGAATTATCTTGTTAGTTTAGAATTGCCTTTATAACCAAATCATTTAATTTCGATGCATGAAGAATGAATTCTTTTACATATGGAACAGATTAAAATATTTTTTTTGAAAATGTTTGTATCAATATTTAATTGTTGGTGAAAATTTCCGTTTCATGTGCTACAATTTGTGATGATACAATGTTTGCAGTTAGAAAATATTTCGCACAAATTATAATTTGTTACAAATTACTATAAATTTAAATTTACAACGAAAATATGATGTTTTTCCCAATAATATTTAAAATTTTTCTTGACTAGCATATAAATTATATATATTAATATTGAATTATGTTAATTTATAAAGTAATGTACAATGGATAGTTTAAATTCAAATACTTCGCGTAGAATTTTACGATTTCTAAAATGTATTTAAAAACTACCTATAAATAAAAGGTTCAGATGTTAGAAATTAACCACAAAACAAAGAAAACCTTTTGAATCTTAGAACACAACATTTGTTTTTTATGCTTGAAATTTATTTAAATGTCCATTTATAAGTTATAGCATGTAATATAGAATAAATATCTATTTATTAGAATAACATTGGAAGTTGTTCAAAGTGAAGAAAAATATACAAAAGTTTATTCTTGCTATCTTTATTTTTGATGGAGTAAAGTAAAAATATAAAAAGTATTTTATATGGTGTAAATGAAAAAAAAAATATGGAAAGATTCCAAATTCATCTTACATTTATTTGTATCTCCCCATCTCAAATATGATGAATCAAATTAAAGTAGGGCGAACGCTATTTGCAGATTTTGTATTTCATTGGAAATATGCATCCATCTCAAGAATCTTTAATTATATATATTACTGTTTAAAAAATTAAATAATTGTTAAAATTAATAACTGTTAATAATAATTGTTATCTATATTTAGCATTCATGGCATTAAAAAAAAGTTGAAACACATTTTATTATATTAGTGAAATATGGACTTATGCCAAATGTTGAAAAGGAGAGGGAATTAATTCTGCTGTTTCTATTCATCTTCTCTTATAATGAGCTCAGAAATCACATCAGTTACCTATCTATAAACTGGGCATATAATGTAAGCTTTTAATGTATTTTTCTCTCTTTTATTTCAGTGATTTAATTACACTGATGTTCTACTCGCATCCTCAATACGAATATGTTTAGGTCAATGAACCCGGAAATGAAATAATAATTTCATGAATCTATGCCTTTCTGTTGACATAAATATATTATATTTTGATCTGAATAAGAAATGTTTTAGCAGGGTATATGACATAAAAATGGAAAATTGTATATTTCTAAATATAAAATGTATGTGTATAAAATTTAAATACAAGAATTATCATTTAATTGGATAAAAATATGCAGAATGACACTTGTCGATGTATTATTATTTTTTTTAAAAATTGCAAAATGTATTTCTTTGATTGCTGTTGTTTCGTGGATACAACCAGATATGTGCATTTTATTACTCAATTGTATATTATTTTTTTATTATTAGTAATAAGGCAATCCTTGTGCACCAGAAAGTACAGCAAAAGGCCTACAGAAGTAAGTAGAAACAACTACATACATACATAAAATCAGATAAAAATAAGGATAAGAACACCAGAAAAAAAAACAAGACTAATTAAAAATTGAAGCAGTAAAGGCAATAAATTTACAGAATGAGAAAAAAGCCATTTTGTGTTCGACCAAAACATGAAGTGGAGGTGGAAACTTAATGTTACAGGCATCAATATGCACAATAAAATCCCTTCTCCCTTCAGCAAGTTTGGAGCTTGTATACTAATAGTGTATATTTATGACAATTCATGTCTTTTTTTTCTGTAATCTTTGGATTATATTGAGCAACGCTTCATTTCTGGAATGATGCAAACACGCCTGCGTCTTTCATGATTAAAACTAACTCTTCAAAAACTCTCAGCATTCTAGTCTATTCATTTTCAGTCTATTTGTTATTTACTGATCGTCAAAGCATAATGCGTTGCAAGCAAAACTATCTGACAAATCATTATAAAATGCAATCTTAAATCAGCTATTAGTCTTTTTCTTTAATCTAAACACTCAAAAATTTCTCAAGAATATCCGCAGATCCTTAACTGGATTTCGAATCTAATATCATATCTGGGATTTTGTGTGGTTAATTACTAAATGGTTTATCACGATGCTTTTGTGCATAAGAATGAATTTTATGTACTTTTCAGAATTTTCTATTTTAAGTAAAATTCTGAGCTATGTCTTCCATTCCAAAAATTTTTAATTATTTTTTCTGATAATATCAAGAATAGAAATATCTCTTTCGTAAAGAAATTGATTGAATTTCTAGGAAGTGATCACATGGTTTAGTGCTTCCTCTAAATCATTTAAAGATAAATCACTTAAAACAGGCATGCCTTGTTTTTTTTTTTTTTTTTCAGTTTTTAATGCATGTTCTTTTAGAATATAAATATGTTTTATCACATAAAGACTATATATTGCTTCCATATTTAAATAATTAATTTGACATATACAGTTCATCGGCCATAACAATAGATAATTGCTTTCTACTGGATCTTTTACTTTCAGATAAAAAAAGTTTTGGATGAATTTTTCTACCGATTTTCCCAAGTTTGCCGAGTAAGTTTAGCTTGACAAATTTATTTATTATCGAATCTTAAAGTTTTATGGGACTTATTTACGTTCTTTAAATTCAAATTGCAAGAGTTTAATTAAATTGAAAGAGTTTATGCACACTTAACAGAAAACACTATCGGTCAAAATTGACACAAACGATGTATTAATACAGTTTGAAGGCATTTACAGAAAATAAAGAAGTAACTATTAAAGAAGTGTATATTTCCTGTAAAGAAGTCATTTGCGGGAAATATGTATCACCGAAATAATACATATTTTATAATAAAGGACAACTTATCTATAAAATAACTTCATGTTGTCATTTCTCATTTATCAATTCAAAAAAGTTTCCGGCCAAATAGAACCGAACAGAATAGAAGTGCAAATAATATATATGCTAATAATTAAATTATTTTTCGGTATATTTCTGTTTCAATTTTAAATATTTATTACCGTTTATCAGTTAGCAATTAATATTCATTACTTGTTTCTGAATAGAAATTTTTGGAAAATGCAAATTCATTTCAGATTAACTTTTTATAATGAAAAAAATCTTTAAAACATAATTTAAAATTCAATTGTTAACTGTTGCAACAATTTTCAAATTCAATGAAGTTGAAAAGATTAATTTTCAAGTTCATTCAGTTTAGAAATTATTTTATTAACTTTCATACATTTTAAACTATTGTAAATATTTTTGTAAAGGCAATTTACGCAAGGTGAGGAAATAGAATGTTGAGCAAAATATTTTTTAGAAAATTATAGCCGGTAAATATATTTAAATTAAAAATATGAACACATTTCTTTCAAAATATTGATCATAGTTTTCTTTTATTCACTAGATATATTCACCATCAGATCGATTGTAAATTTTATTTTTATTTTTGTGATGTTTCAATTTTTTTTTAAACCATGAGAGTTTATGCTAATTTATTGAAATTAAAAATTATAAATACTTTTTTATGATCATATATTTATCTATGTTAGAAATTTGTTTACATATTTATCCATTTCAAACATAATATCTTCAAAATTTAATTTTCTGTTTCCTTGAATATTTATCTGAATGTTTTCATAGCATACAGTGAAAGTCAAATAGTTTATATTTTCTTTAGTATTATTTTCGAAAATTATCAAATATTCTATTATAAATGTATAATTTTTGTCTGAAATTTGAATTTATAGAATTTAGCTAATGGGTATTTGAATTAATTTGAACAATTTTGATTTTCGCTGTTTCAAAATGAAGCACATACGCGTGCCATTCCTTAGAGAAGTTTTTATTTTAGAAGCAGTTTTCAGATATAAAGATGAAGAAAATAATGTACATAACTAATAATACTAGAATATACAAATAGCGCGTAATTTGTGCTGATCGTATTCTCAAAATTATTGTGATGATATCAATTGTACTGAAAATTCTTTGTTACAATGAGATTACTCGCAATGAGATATCAATTGATAGAAAAAAAACAGTTCTATAATTCTACTCGGAAGATTTAAAATTATTATTTAGAACTTGTAAAACTTTTGTAAAAATTGATTAATAATAAAACGAATTTAAGCACAGCATTAATTATGCACAGCATTCAACAATGGATGAAACAATAATTTAGTTAAGAATATTCCTTAAACCTATTCATTTCACTCGATGATTAAAAAATTATTCTTTAATTATTTGGTTAAATTTATGAGGATCAAATATTTTATCATAATTTTAATAGAATATATTTGAGGTAATTCTTGGATAATTAAATTTCGGTGGGGAAAAAAAAGAAACTACATTGTTCACTTCACTTCCATTACTTTAACCTTCAACTAATTAAAGAGAAACTTTCACTCCAAAATATTTTATAATAGTAATAATTATATTTTTAATAATAAAATTATTAATAGCTCTAAAATTTTGAACTTAGGCTCCTACAGACCAGCTATTCACCTTTATTGCTTCTCTATCAGCTCTTGATTCCATTTTGAGATCTCTCTCTCTCTCTCTCTCTCTGTATTTCTCCTTATTCCAATGCACATATTATTCATCGAAAGTTGAAAAATATACAAATATATATAACATTATACTTTACCTTTAATAAAGAAATTGTTTGATTTTTAAAGATGACCAAACTTTGAAAAGATAGCTATCGAACTCATTCCGATTGATTTATTTCTATATCGTCAACGAAAATAAAGGATGACAAAAATTACGAACTCCTAAAATGTGTCAACGTAATTGAATGTTGCGATAATATAAGTGAAAATTGCGTGAAAATTTTGATTCCATAAACTTTAAAAACCGTATAAAAATGACATTTGTTAAATTAAAATAATTTCATTTTGGAAAAAACCTTAAATATAAAGAAAGCTTTACATTTAATTAACCTGAAGAAATACAGGTTCTTGAATACATTCTTCAATAAGAAGTTTCATGAAACTTCGTAATGAAATATAATATAAGGAAATAATTAAATAATACTAGATTTCTTATGAATATTTTAATGGATTTTTTTATTTGGTCCTAAAAATTACTAATATTGCTTTCTTTTAAACATTTAAATGTTTATCACATTTAATTTTAAAGACGTTTACGTTAATTTGGAATTATAAAGCACAAATTTGTGATTTATTCTTTTTATTACTTAAAAATACTCTTTAGAAACGGTAAAATATATCCTATAGAAAAATTCTGATGAAATTATGGATAGAATTAATTAAAAAGACGAGACAATTTTAAGCACAAGAAATAATATGCATTTACCAGAACAGAAATTTTAGAGCTTTCTTTTTAAGTTTTCAACATCATAAATATATGAAAAAAATAAGATGATTCACACAAAATTTCTTTTCATATTTTCGAGATCTTAAATATATATTTTTAATATATATATTATATTTTTTACAAAAATAAATGTATGATAATCCGCTTTCAATTTGTTTCTATCTTTTTCGACAGATATCAAGAAAAATCGTCGATTGTTTCAAACTTGCTGATATGAATAAGTACAAGGAGGTGAAATATGTGTTTAGTTACATAAATATAATACTCTCTAACATTAAAAATAATTTATATTGAGATGGATTAAGAAAGAATTCATGCAATGGCGATTAACATATTAATTATTATATTCAAATTGAAATTTTAATCTTAGTACTGTATCGTTATAAAATTATCCTTTGAAATTGTTAAAATAATTCAAATTAAATATCTATGAATTTTAAAATTCCCAGCACTTAAATTTATCTTTTCGATCACTTTTTTTTTCAAAAGACAGGATTAAATTTTACAACAGTATCTTTTCAAGGCTTAATAAATTTAGAATCGATTATATAAACCATAGTTCAGGGAAATCCAGTATCTACAATAAGCCGATGCAAATTTTATTTCAGTGTTTCTTTGTTTATGAGCTGAACTTTAGAAAAACAAATGTTCTTTTTAGTCTTCAAAGTTTACGCTAAGTATCAGAGAAAATTTATTTCTGAGCTTTTTATTATTATTATTATCAATGATTTATTTTGATTTTCTTCTCAAACATAAAAAACATTTTTAATAAATATTTCAACATTCCATACACTAAGACAAAGAAAATTAAGAAGCTTATGATTTTCTTAAGAAGATCCTTATTTAACAGATCTTTTATTCCTTTCGTATTGCAAAATTTCTTCATTCAAGATATTTCTGGAAGTTACGTTTTGACCTCTTCAAGAAGTATGTTGATTTACTTAAATTTAAAATATAAAGTGTTCTTTATCAGACCGTAGAAACAATTAAATATTGTACAAAGAATCTTCATTAATTATTCTGATGTGACGATACATATAAATTGGATAGCATTTGATGTTAGAAAATGTATGATATAAAAATAACTAATTTGAATTCGGCAAAATAATACTACGTCTTTTATATTTATATTAATTTGTGACATAACTTTTTAAATTTATTTTCAAGAATGGTGCTCATGCTAACTAAATATTGTAAAATGAAAATATATGAATTTTTGAGTATCAAAATAAATGATATTTTCTACGAAAATATAACTTTTTTGTATATAGAAAATCTTCGAACTTTTAGGCCTTTTAATTTCATTAATATTTTGTGTTAAAAACCTTAAGTAAATTTAGATTAAGAAAAGAAACAACAAACACATATTCACTGGTAAGCTGTACAATTTCATATTATTGTCTAGCAGCTTTCATTCCTAATTCCTACTGCCAATGTATTTTTTTCTGATATTTTATCATATATTACGCATCGTCAATATTAAAAAAAATATATTGTGGTTTTGTTTAAAAATTAGCTGAATTTCTCATGAGTTAGTTCGTTTCTTTTTAATGTGATGTCGATTTCATTAATAAATGTGGCGGTGTAATTCTGGCATACATTATCAGTTATCTGAATATTCTCTTATAACAAAAAATGTTCTATCAACAGATAATAATTATAAATAGGTGAGGAATTGAAATAATTGTGGCTGTACATTTAAATCATTAGGAGAAATTTATAAATTATATCGTAATTAAAAGTAAAATAATTAAAATGCATTTTTACCTTTTAATACTCTGGATTTTTTTTTCGAACTTGCCTATTTGTACAGTTTGCACTTATGAGAACGCTTTTACACTACAATTCGTTTTCCACAATTTATATTTTTATTTAGCGTTTCTCCTATTAATAAAATTAATGAAAAATTAAGATAAAATGTTGAATGATCATGATCTTTTCGTATTTATCGGTTTATATCTATTTGAGTAAAAATACTAAAATGATCATTTTAAATACAAAAAAAAAAAAAAAAATACGATATGTTTCATTAATTGGAACACTTCATTTTATTATTTTTTTTTCTTTATTTAAAGAAAAAAGGAAAAACAAATTATTCATACTTTGGTTTTTGAAGGTAGAGTTTAAAATAAATGGGGAGCTGAGAAGGAGAATGAATGCAATATAGAGTATAGATGATGCATATGCATTTCACATCCATTAAAAGTCTTTTTAATCCATAAATACAGATTAGATACATTAGAGTGTCAGTAATCTACACCCTGATACTTGATTTTAATTATGATATATTCCTATATGTTTGGACTAAAAAAGTAGAACGAATAGCGAGCTAAAAACCCAGTTCTGTCAAAAATTAGAGTAGAACTCAACCAAACATCCTTAAGATGGCAAAACTGCGAGATCAGACAATTTTATGTTTGGACTACCCGTAAAAATTAGAATGGATAGTGAGTACAAGACCCAATTCTATCGAAAATTAGAGTAGAGTCCGCTCAACATCCCTAAGATGAAAAAACTGCTGGATAACTGTTCACATCATCCTCTAAGAATAGAATCGTATTTGTGAGATTCATTTCGAAGACAGATACCTATTGATGATCATGATTAGAAAAAAAAGTACACCCTATTAGAATCTTAAAGGTTTCCCTAATTTATGCTTTGACCTTTATGCAAAACAAAGTTAACATACGTACAATGTCCTCATTTTTATGTAAAAAAAAAAAAAAAAAAAAAAAAAATGGTTTCTAAACTACCACTGAATTTTTAAATTTGGACCAGTGAAATTATCTTTATAAATATAATAAAAAATTCATTTCTGACAACATGTTTAATAAATAATTATCATTTAAATCATCTGCCTTAACAGTAGAACTGGAATACACTTACAATAAAAAAGAAAAGGAAATTTAGAAGTCTAGTATCATTGCTCAACTCCCCCCCCCATCTCTCTGTGATGAAAGTATGCGCCCTTTCTTGTAAGAAGCATCCAATTGATAAAAACAAGGAGCTGCCAGGGTAATATAATTTCTCGCCTCCGCGCGCCACGTGCTCACGGCTGCGCACTGGCTCCGCCTACAACGGACATGCGCCGAAAGCGCGCGCCAGAAGCATGAATGCTACTAAGCGCTAGTTTATAATATCATTTCTCGCTCCGTGTCTTCCTTTGGCTGGCGCACTCTTCCACTATTGCATCAAGCACAAAATTATCCACATTGTGCAACACAAGTCCTCCCATGCTGTTCAGAACTTCACGATATTTTAGAACACTCAGCGAACTATCAGTCTGAATATTGCTCGTGTAAAATAAACTTCAGGTTTTGTTGAAATGGACTAGAAAATTAATAACACAATTCTTTTGAAATAATATAAAACAACACCATAGAAAGAGATTTATATATTTCTTTTTAAAACTCTAATATTTGAAGGAACATTGTAAATATGAATTGCAGTCGCCTTGGATATCTCTTTCTGTTTCTTTACGTGCTAGGTAAGTTGTCTCTTCTTTGATTTTAAGCTATATGGAAGTAATGACTAATAAATCAGTAATAATTGCTTTACTAAAAGATATTAATTATTATCTTCATTATTAGAAAAATATGAAAATTAAAAAGAATTTAATGGAATTGTCCCACACATTAATTAAATATTTTTCCTCAATTAACTTCACAAGATTAAATCCGAATTAATTTATTTTATTTAAGCTCGAAATGTAATATTTCGAACATACATTTAAATTTCAAAAATTAAATAAAATACATAAATTAAATCTAATTTGAAAGTCAGTTCCGATTGTTAAATAAATATGTTCAAAATTAAAAAAAAAAAAAAATTCTCAATTGAATATATTTCTAATGTTAAAAAAATCAATTATTGTCAAATTTGTCTTCCAATTTTCTCAACTATTCTTCTGCGGTAAAACTGAAATAGTATGCCGATTTTAATACAAATGTGAAAATCTTCTAAGTCAATATCAATTTGTTAAATTACAAATCCTGCTAATTCATAACTTTACCATAAAATATTATCCATAATGAATGATGCTTTTATGAATTATTTTAGAAAATATAAACGTTGTACAAGAAATAAATTAATTTTTAATTGCACTTGCCTAGACGTAATAAATTAATAATAAAAGTTTACCAGAAATTATTAATTGATTGAAAATTAACTTTTAACATTAAATAATTTAATTAATGTAACAATTTATAAGAATTAAGTATCTCAGACGAATTTTCTTTTGAAAATGATTGAAAGAGGAGTTAAATATTTCAAAAGGCCTAAAACCTTATAATGGGGTTATTAAATAAATTGGTTGTTCAAACAATTGAGAAAACATTTCGGGTAAAACTCTTAACATGATTCAAAGCACATATATTAAATTTCATGAAATATATGCAAAAACATTCCAAATGCATTAATCTGAAATTTTCATATTCTGTTTGCTTCAATTAGAAATTTCAAAATATTGAAAGAACGAGAATAGTATAGATTTTTATTCTCTGAAATAACTTTAATGAAAATTTGTAATTATAATTTAAGAACACTAAATGATTAAAAAAAACCCACATAGTATAGTTATTGAAGTTGACACAAAAACAAGGAGAAATAAACTTAAAATCATATATATATATATATATATATATATATATATATATATATATATAATTTGCATTTTTTTTCGATTAAACGCTGCATAAAGATCTTAACTTATGTGTGTCTTTCTGAAGAAAAGAAAATCTCAGATAGCAGGAAAAAAAACACCATTTTTTTCAAAAATAATGAATAACGTTCAAATGATTACAAAATGAAAAACTTTGGAATTAGACATTAAAGCAGTTTATTTTTTTTTTAAATTTTATCTACAGTTAGTTATTTATTTCCTTCAAAAACAGCAAAAGTTGAAATTTTGCAATGCATTTAAAAACTAAGGTGTTATAGGGGCAAATGCATAAATGACAAGTAAATTTCTCAGTAATTTCTTAAAAATGATTATTTAAATTATGTAAATTAGCAAGGAAATTTAACTGTTTTTCTTTCATTTTGAAAGATGCGTAATACTATATAATATGATAATGTACATGAAAAGGTGATTGATTTTGAAATTCAATAACTGAAAGTTCACCTAAACAACTTGCCACAGTGAAGTGACAGTTTGCAAGCGATTCTACGAAAAAGCTGTGGATAAAGATACAAAGTGGCATCTTTTATAAAGAAATGCTAAAACTAACTTAGAAACTAGCCATTTTCGTATGAGTTATGCCTACGTAGTATATCATTATGATTTCGCTTCTGAATCACAACAAATTAACTTCAGTAAAATTATGTTAACAAGAAATATCGATATTTTTCTTCTTACAAATCAAAAATTAATTATGATCTTACTCGGTATTTCAGTCCTTCCGGGTAAAGTCTGCGTTATTAAAATTATCGAAACAGTTTTCCGTGACATCAAATTGTCTCTGAAATTTTGTAAAAAGCAAATTATTCTTCTAAGTATTCGTTAACTTTTAATTTCTTCAAACTTTCAAAAACAAAATATTGACTCTGCTTTTATTGGAAAATTTCGGACATTTCAGGTTAATGACTTTCTGAAATAAATTTGTTACAGATCATACAAAGGAAAAAAAGGATAAAAGTTTAATTCAATGTATTTAATTTTACTTAGATTGCACCTTCTAACCAACTGAAATTAGAGTTCCTTTTACTCTTAGTTTACAATTTGTTATTAATTATCAAATGTTATTTCAACTAGTTATAATAGAGTAATTTTGTTTCACTAGGAAATATATTTACTTTTTTATTAAAGGAATAAAAGGGAAGAATATTAATAATTTTAAAATTTAAATATATACTGAATATTTCTAAATATTATTGAAACTTAACACTATCAAAAATACCAATTCCAACAAAATGATAAAGGAAAAGCGGATGTCACACTGCCTTATAGAAACAGCACAAAAGGGGGGAAAATATTCTAAATGATTGAAAGTATAAGATTTTATTTCTATTTTTATACTAAGAAAATTGGATATAATTGTGATATTAAAAGATATGACAGGTCCATCAATTTCTTTGAAATAAAATATAAAAATTAAGTGGAAACAAATATTTTAGTGGGTGTTAGAAATAAGGAAGTTGAATTAAAATTAATTGTGTAACAAACAATTTCATGCATTTGCATATATTTAGAAAATATACTTGAAAAAAAGAGCAAACTACAAATTTCGATTATTAGTAGATTAAAGGAGATAAAAGTATGTAGTCTCTTTTTAAAAAAACATAAATACATTTGAAAAATGCTTTAAAACTTCGAAATTGCTCCTGTTTTTCCTTAAGCTATATAATTACAAAGTTGAAGAATATAAATTATTTCTAAAATTTAAATTTGTCTTTTGTAGGAAATGTTAGCAAATTAATAAACTGGGTGAAAATTGGTATTTAAAACGTAATGACTTCTCTGATGAAACAGGCATGCAAAATCTGTAATTTCAAGAAAGAAATTCTTGGAAACTTCATAAAGCAATCAACTGAAATTTTTGACTAAACGTTTCACGAGTTTCGAATGCTTTTGATTAAATGTTCACGGTTTGACTGAATTTTGTTATTTTGGTCAAATGGAATTTATAGTGTTTTAAGAATCTTTATAGAAAAGGTAACCTGAATGTTTTGAAACTACAGTTCGTTCTGCAGAAGTTACACATGAATTTTTATGTGTGAAATTTCCTGTAGAAATGAGTGGAATATTCAAATACGAAAAAAAAAAACATTTTGAAGAGTAAAGAAAACATTTTGAATAAGTATTTGTTATAACGGCTTATGCATTCTTTATGGTTTACCTAAAATATCTGATTTGTAATTGTTCTTACAATTGAAACTCCAAAATACGCTCGCTTCTGTACTTTTTGGAACTCTGTATCTAGTTATTCGTAAAGTAAATCGTTAAAAATATCTGAAGATATTTTCATTAAAAAATATTTTGTGTGCATGGAATATTTCTTCAGTCTGTGATGAGGAGAATCGAAATGGTATTTGAAGCTGGATTAATTAATTTACATAATTTGAACAGTTCAGTAATTCATATAAAATGCTCTTAAAATCATAAATAAATAAATAGAAATAATTTTATTTATTTAAAATCTACTTTGACTATTTAATCATTCTGATTTCATTGATTGATTGCATTTTAACCAGACGACTTCATTCCCCATTTACTTTTTATGATTTCGTTGATTTATTAAACTTTAATCATACTGATCTTTGTATTCCAGTTTTTTTTTTTTTTTTTTTTTTTTTTTGTGGTTAGAATTGTCGTTACATCAATACACCGAAATTGTCGTTAGACCTAAATTGCCATTACACCATTGCAACGAAAGACAGAATTTTAAAAACTATAATATCTTCTGAAAACTTCATAGTTTTAATCCTCATAAATAACAATAACGTTTTAAAGTCACTTCATGCGAATATATTTTCGTAATTGATCAAAATTTTAAAATATTCCTTTTATTGCAAAATGATTCGAACATGAATATTTTAGCTAAATAATTAGAAACTCTTTAAATTCTATGAAAATGCATGATATCACATTTTAATATATATTCAATTCCTTAGAAGATTTATAATTATGAAATACACTTATAATTAAAAATTTATTTTCATTAATTCGTTGTGCATTTAACAAAATGTAAGGTATTAGTCAATTTTCAAATTTATTTTTTCCATTTTTAGGAATATTACGTTAGAGACACTATAATGGTGTATTACCAATATTTTTAAGAACAATTAAAACCGATTATTTTTTAAAGATATTTTTCTTGATATTCCGTTCATAGAATAATTAAAATCAATAAGTTCTAAAATGACAAATTTAAGATCATAAAAACATGGTATGTGTGAAAAAGTCATAGATATTTTTAAAATTCGTAAAGCAGCCATCTAAGTAAGAATGCATCTAAATCATAATAAAGATATGATGTTAAGGGTTGCTTCGTTGAACTAAAAAATCTTTCCTTAGCGGTCTCAAATATTCTTTTTTCTTTACTTTTCAAAGAAATATGAGTAACACCATAAATAATATATTTGATGTCAGTCTGTTAACTGGGAATTATTTGTTACGAATCAAGCTTTCAAAATCCCTTTGAAATAAAGATGGTAGTTAACAAAAACAAGTTTTGATTCTATGGTTTAGAATTAAAACGAGTTGAACTATTTTATATATTGAACATTTTGCACGGTTATATTTATTTCCTTCTTTCCATTTTGTTCTTCATTCTTTTTGAACTATCTATGGGAATTTTCCTAAAATCTTTTACCCTAATTGTGAATAATTCATAATAAAATTTGGTACATGTTTAGAGAATGAAAGTACCACAAGCTGATCCCTTAATCCATGAAATGTGAAACGGCAGCTTACTAATATATTGATATTAAAAAACTTTATTTTATCATTAATCTACAGCTAGTAAATAAAACATTCTAGAATACTAAGGTTTTTGAAGAATTTGTTTACAACTTTTGAGAATTGAATCACTTTTTGATTCTTTTCATTACATACTATGGAATACAAATGTATTAAGCCGTTTTGTTCATTTGAAATACAAAATTCTTTTAAAACTTCATACATCTGTGAAATTTCTAAATTATTAACTTTAACATTTCCAATAAATTTATCACTTTATAAATTACAAGTGCCGTCTCTGTTTTCAAATAAACATTTAAGGGAAGATAGTGAATCATTCAGTCATTCACCTCAGAATTAACTGTTGTTCATCAGTATAATGATTTAAAAGTAAAAGTAAAAGTTTCTAAGGATTTTTTGGAACAGAGAAATATATTATACTTTCACCATTTTCCAAACTAATTTGTTCTTTTATTACATAGACATTAATTCCTAATAATATGCAAGCAAACACTGTCAATACCTGCTTCCGCGTTTGAGGAGAAATAATACACGGTATCCCACATTAAAAATCCAGTGTTTCTGTATTTATAAATTAATCATGTTTGAATAAATTTCTAAGCCAGCCCCTAAAATTTAATTAACTCTCCAAAATAAAATTCTTGGAAGCAAGAAAATCAATTATATGCAAGCAAACTTTAAAAAAAATGTATAAAATGCAATATGCCTTCCCAAAAAGCAAGACTATTGGAGACGCGAAAGGTAGTATAGTATCGGAACTAATTTTTGCAGATTCTCCGTCCCTGAAACCCTAGGGATGTTTCCAGTAATTGTACTATCTTTTTGCCCATTTATCATGGCTTACTCTCTGTACTGAATTAATAATAACTTTTGCTGCTTATGGATGGTCCGTGGGTCAGAACCTCGAATATTGTTTGCATTGAATATTATGTACGATTCTTTAGTTTTCTTCTTCCTCTACTTCCTGACAATATTTATCTTTATTTACTTTCATTTTTCTAATAGCAACATTCGCTGATCCTTCGAAGATAAATAGCACAAAATATTTAAACGTAAATTTACATTTGCTATATTTTAGTGATATCACCTATTATACTTGATAATTTCAAAGTTTTATCTAAATTGTAAAATCGAAAAAAATGTAGGAAATATATGTAATTAAAATCTATATTCGCTTATAATAAGCATTGGAGTTTAGTAATATTTTCCAGCGGTATTTCAGCATCTTAATTATAATTTTTATAAGAAAATGAAAAGATTTTTTTATTTTAAATAAACGCGATCCTATAAATGAATGTTCACCTAGTCTTTCCTTTAAAATTTTCGTTTTTAGATAGATTATTATGAAATTCAAAAATAAATTATTATTCATATAATTTTTAATAACCGATGCAACGAAGATGAATAAAATCAAGTACCGCATCAAGTGCATGTAATTTTGGAAGCAATTTGCTGATATTTTAAAAATTTATTTATATACTTATTTTTAAATTATTATTATATTTTCACGTGATTAAAAGAGAACATTTACTGTGTCTTGCAACAGTGAATATTTTTTGCAATCAAAATAAGAATCTCGAGATTTATTCGGTGAAAGTAATGAAAAAATAGTTCATTTCATTAAATTTATAAAAAAAAAGAAACTATAATATTTATTTTTCCACATTGTAATTGATTTCATTTCTTATTCATCAATAATATAATTGACCATGAGGATTTATTAAATTATTAATCATTTTTTTCCAACAGATATGGTGTTATAATAAAATGTAGAAACGACCATGGCTGATTTTAAAAAATTCACATTCACTAAAATTCATCTCAAATAACTCATAAGCTGCCATTTGAAATCCAATCAATGAATGTGATAGAAATTTTACCTTACAAATTTATTTGTATATGTTATATAATTATCCTAGTATCTTAGATTTCAATAATTACTAAATGGAGGTATCTTCATAATTTGTTGGTTTTGAAGCTGTAGTAGGTTACAGAAATAAAATCCAAAGAGCAGCCTTTTTTGTTGTTTGCTATTGTAAATAAAAACAAAATCATAGAAAAAGATTAAACGAATGATAAAAAAATATGTCGTTTTTACGACTTAATATTTTGAGATATATTATTAATAATAGTACTAATACGTTAATATTTATAATTAATATTTAGAAAAAAGAGAATATTTGATTGAAAACAAGCTGAAAAAGGAAAATAATTAAGATAAAAAATATATGTGAATAATAATAATAATAATAATAAACTTTTTTTTAAGATAATGTATTCAATGCTGGGCAGTTATTTAAAAATAACAAACAAATGGATTTCTATGTTTTTCTATAAAATGACTGAACTTGAACATCTTTTGTCTCATTATAGTTTTTTACCTTTGTGCAATTTGAAGCATTATTAATAATCAAAGCATTAAAAAATTTAAAGAAAAATCTTTTTTTTTCTGTGACTTTAAAGTCGATATCCAGTAAAAGCAGTTAATAAAATAAGTAGGTTCCACATTTTTCCTTTGAAAGCAAATGTGGCTTACACTGAAAATGATATTTTTTAGATAACTATTTTCGAAATTCAGAAAAAAAAAATATTATGATACTCAAATTTAGAGTGCTTTTTGTTATTAAACTGAACACTTCAGCACTGTGAGATAATTTATTTATTATTAATTTACTAAGCAAATACATTATCAGTCATATAAACACATTGAAAAATACCAAAAAAAAAATATAACAATCAATAAGCTTTGTTACTAGAAACAAATTATCTTAATAATAAATCTGTATGTTTTTTTGTTTTTATCTAAACAATGAAGCTATTTAAAACAACGCAAAAAATTATTTGTATAAAAGAAAAATAACTATTAATAAAGGGTTTTCGAATTCAAAATTGTCACATATATAAGCTCGTCAGCAGCAATATTTGTTGGTTGCCCGTTTCAAAGTGATGAGAAAAAGCAAAATTCTTATTACTTCAGGATAATGAAGCGTATGATAGTTCGTCTGAAATTTGTTGAAATTTTCCTCGCTCTTTTAAATTTCAAAAATTTTGAAAGCCAACTTCCACATATATAAATAGAAGTGAGCTTTCCTTTCGTGATGAACTTATTTATTTTCAAATTTCCTTGATACTCAAAAATCACTTTACTGAAGCGCTTTGTGACCCCAATCTAATGCCTTCTCTATCTCTGCTTAACCATTTAATCGTAGTTCATCCTATTTTATTATTTCCGTATTGCATTTCGAAAATTTTAAATTTTAAAAATATTTTATTTTTGGTTTATTTTTTAATCGAAATTTTTCTTCAAGTGGTATCTTTTAGTATAAAAAGCAAATAATTGAAATTTGATTTACAGAGAAAAATTACTGCATCCATGAGAGAATTCTGTCATAAGCGAAACAGAATAGGTGAATATTTTTTTTTCAAATTTAAATTTATTAGGAAGTCAGAAAAATCTTCACAACTTCGCAATGAGTAATATAACATAGTCTATTTTAACGAGTGCAAATTGTTTTTAAAGGAAAACATATTTTATTCATGTCAGGCAGTCTCTTTCAATGATTTAATTTCAAGAAAAAATATTATTTTATAAAATTTGTGAATCCTAATGAATTTAAATAAATTTCTTCTATATAGAAAAACAAAAGAAAAACTGAGGTAGAGAAACCTTAATTGTTATAGTTAAGTGATAAGCAGAAAGCCGGAAAATTTGTAATTACGTGCGATTTCTTTTCCATAAAACTAAGAATGAATAATGGCTTTCTTTATAGCCAATAAATATATTCATCGTGAAATTCCACCTTTGTTATATTCTATAAAATTGAAAAAGTTGATTTAACCCATTACTCATTGCTGTTCCCTGGAATATTTAAACATTTTTATTATTATGGAACTTTAGAAAATAAGAGAAATCATTTAGTGCAACGAAAGAATAAAAGAGAAACATTCTTACAATTCCAAAACCTTCAAAAATTTTCTAATTATTAAAAAAATGCAATATGATTTTGTAAAACAAGCAATATTTAATGCTTATAAACTTGCATAGGCTAAGCAATTTCGTTTCGATATAATCTAAAAATGTCCTCCCTTATGACACATTTTTATGTCAAAAATTATTACATTAAGAAACTTCATTATGAAATAAAACTCTTATTGTGTCTATGCAGCCAAAATGCTAAGGATTTTTAAACTTTTTTTACGGAATGTAATACGAAATTAAATTTTCTTCCTTGTATGAAGAATGCTCTAATACAATTAAGAAAAATAGTACAATAACGAGTCCACTTTCCTGTATTTAAAGCTTTAAAGTAGTGTTTTACAATTGTAACTAAATATTCAACTTCTGTTGCTGCAATATTGTTAAATTAAAAATAAATGCAAAATGTAAGAAAATAATCGACTCCTTTTAATTTAAGAATTTATAAATTTCTGATATTTTTACATATAGACGGTAATTCATGCACATTTATATTATTATGTATATTAAGTTACTAATTACGAAATTTTAAAATCCATATACTATAAAAGGAAATTTTACTGTCGCTCAGTGTATCGTCTAATACAGTAACGATAATATCTGGCAATACAAATTCTCGATAGTATTTGTAAATTCAATAGGAATTATCAATAAATAGCGAAAATGATTCTATAAATATTATAATAAGATGTATTTAAATTAAATGACCAGGTAAACTATATAAACCTTAATTTATAATTTGATTTTGATTAAAATTCTTAACCTATATTTAGCACAATTCTGTAATAGCTATTCACTTCAGGAATGTGTTCTAAATATCCATTTCTTCAACACTGATATATTTATTTGCTCATTTTTTGATGACTTTATTCTAACAGACCTCTTATAATAAATTATATAATCATATTGGATTTTTCTCAAATTAAATAAAATTGCATTCATAAGTAAAACATTTTTTTCATAAATTAGGGTTTATTTAATTATATGCAATTTAATTAGTACTAATCAATAAATTATAGATCTAATTTCTTTTTTTAATTTAAATTGTATTAATGAATTTATTTGCCCGTTTTGGGTCCAAGAATTCTAATTAAAGTTGCGCCAAAAAAAGGAAAATAAATTACATATACCTTCCTAAGGTCACTCTTTTTGTTCTAAAAATCCATTTATTTCAAGCCCAAAGTGTATATAATAAATTGCTCAATTGATAGAAAAATCTTATATAAAGCAAGATACAAAATTCAGAAAATCGAAGGACTAAAAATTCCCAACTTAAGCTATGCAGTTATATAAATACTATTTCACTAATTAAAGAAATTACGGTCTCTTCCTTCGCATTCAAACTACAAAAAGAAAATACCAAGATAACTATGAAAGAAAATATTTAATTTTTCTTTTAAATGTGTAGCTACTTATCTTAGTCAAATTAAAAAAGTAAATTTTTTATATATACTCTTATGCATTCTTTTCAATTCCTTTAAAAAACGTCAGTTGTGATGCACTAATTTAGGATAAATATAAATATTAGAAAACTAATTTCATTTCTGACCTTTCAAACAAAAGACTTTTCTAATTATGAAATGCTAAGATGCTCTTCTAAAAATAGGCATTTTTTTATCATTTTGTTCTACAGTAGAGTTTCATTAATACTGTATTCAATTTATTATAAATACATAATTGAAACAAACTAAATAGTTAAGCAGCATTATTACATAGCTCATTACACGCCACTTCATCCTACGCATTTCTATCTAGATTTTTTTTTTTTTTTACGACTTCGCGTTGCAAGATTAGTAAAAGGCCAATGAAGGCATTAAATCACTGTCTTCAGACACTGGTATGTATATTCATGACTACATTAATATGAGAGAAGCCTTTTGCCATCACTTTCCGAAGTATAGAAAGCTGAGATTATCGTTTTTAGGGCGCAAAGAAGAATTATGTGTTTGCTTGCTTAAATATTCCACCACGAACTTTACGAGAACAGCAGCACATTTCACGACTTAGTTGAGACTATATAACATTACAGCCGCAGACTCTTCTCTGCGAACGACATTAACAGCTTTTGTCTGAGGTAACGAAGTTTTGCACTCGTATATGAAAAAAAGGGGAAGGAACAGAAAGTTATTATCTAGGACAGGTATTGAATGAAAGGGACTAAAAGTCACAGCTTATTTATGACATTATATTAGATATGTGATTGAATTTATTTGATGCTGAAAAGTGGCTGAAAAATTTTAACCTAACATAATCTTACTGAAAAAAAATTCATATAGATCTATAACATAAAGCAGCAAAAGTCCAAAATTTTGATTAGGATTAGGGATTCCAAGAGATTAGGATTCCAAAATTTTGGAAGCTTCGTTGCTCAGAAAAGCAATTATTGAAAGTGAATCTAACGTTAGCAAGCAACACAATTGTAACATTTCAGTATTGATAGTTTCAATAACTATCAATATGTGAAATATAGAATTCCAAAATTTTGAGAGTTTCATTGATCAAAAAAATGCAATTATTGAAAGTAAATCTAACGTTAGCAATCAACACAAATGTAACATTTCAGAAATTACATTTACTCTTTGAAAGAGTTTCATCATATGATAATTGACAAAAATCAATTTATTTAATAAATTCCATTGGCTGATTTCAATTTACTATACGATAATCTGTACATAATATATTATTTTTAATATTTAAATTTGTATTATAAATATAAGGCTAATTTTAACATAGAAAATACACAGTTTTTAAAATAAAAATATTAGTTATGAAATAAATTTTTAATTGTTTAATATCACATTAAAAATTAAAAAGTCCTTAATAATTAGATGCTAGATATTATAAATGTTATATATAAACATCAGATGTAGTTTTAATTGTAATTCAAACCAAGCAAAAAGAATGGCTAAAAAATCATAATGCCTGATTGATATTTTAAAATAAATTTGTATAACATCTATAATAAAAGAAATTCGGAAATATCGATAATATCCAAATAAATCTTGAAATCACAATGATCGCTAGAAATAAATATATATATATAAATGGAAAAAAATGGGATATGTATTTGATGCATTAAACATCCTTATAATTTATTCACTGTATCCAGAATTTGAGATTACTTTTTAAAAAACTTTCCATGCTTTAGCGAGTTTTGTAGGTTAATTAAGGATTTTATATCGTACATAATAAACCTTTCAAATATTAATATAAATAATTCACATAATATAATATCCATATAATAAATATAATAATATCCATATAGTATTTATTTTATGAATAACAAATTATAATTACACAACTAGCATTTTGTAACATACAAATAACTTACAAGGATCATTAAAGTAAATTCCGGTTATTTCCTGATGAATACATCTGGTATAGATATAATTCCAGTTTACACTAGCAATAAATGCGATCCCTTAAGCCATAGTGCTCGCTTAAGATGTTTAAACAAACATAAATATGTAACATTCAGAATTTAGGAAGTTCCGCAGCATCGTCGATCAGAAACACTTAACTACTCAAAGTAGGTCCAATGCTGGCCAGAAATGCAAACGCAATGTTTCGGGGACTCCCCCAATAGTTTAGAAATCCATTAAATTAATTAAAAGCCATCGTTGCCGGGATCTTAATAAATCAGTTAGTGTCCTGTAAAGCGATTTCGGGAAAAGGTTAGGGTATCTATTTAGGAATAAGTAAGCAGTTGCTGAAGGGCAATTACAATTCCTCGTTTAGGTAAACAGGATTACTTACTTCCCGTGGTTCCGGGTGTCGTGAACACTTGGTGGCTACTTGTTGTTTTCACTGAGGAACATTTTATGTTTTAATACAGTATGCTCCGGCACTACATCGTAATTAAATGCAAGAGCTGTCTGAGGAAAATTTAAATATGTCAAATACCATCTTTTCTCAAATGAAAAATGTGATTTAAGATTCCATGCACCGCTTGCTGAGTGAAAGTATTTAATTAATAACACATTAGCAGTTTGGGCGGTTTACATAATACTTATATTGGTTTAAGTTTCTTTTCCAAAAGATTTAATTAAAGGTGTACCAAATTTTTAATCATCGGTTCGGTATTATTAAAAACTACATTTATAGGGCTTTGGAAGAATGGCATGAATTAATAAAGAAAATCTTATGCCAAAAGATTAAATTTTACTTTAGTTAAAGTTTAAACATATTTTACTTCTAAGCATATTTAATGTTATGGTTATAAAATTAATTTCTTTTCTTTAATATAGGAAATTAGTAAGTGTTTTTAATCTAGATACTTTAGATATAAAACTGCAATTGATTAAAATTCACTGACTATTACCGAATTACGATCTATTTATAACAGTAAATATTCATTAAGTGAAAATATTCAAAGTTTTCTTAGCAAACAATGATTATTCATATCTGGAAAAATCTTGAAACATGATAAAATATTTTGGCTACAGTCAAATACAATGGTTCAAATACTTATGATAGTTCTCGCTATTTTCAATTTCAGTTATAAAATATTTGGATAATTTAACAATCCATAGTTTTTTTTTTATTTCTGTAAATTTTGGATAAAAAAAGGCTTATTCTATTACTAACTTTACTTAATTATATACGAATTCAATAATTTGATAATTTTTCAATGTAGCATTAAATTTTATTAAAAAAGGTATAATATGAAATTGCTTTATTTTAATTGAGTTAAGTTAATTTAAGTGATTAAAATAATAAACGATTTAATTATTACTTCAAATTGTTATTCGTAAACATTTATTATAATAAATGCATTTTTTTATTGAAAATTGTTACTCGATATAATAATTACAAGTGAAGTTGATGTCAAAAAAATTACGCATATGAAATCGTACTCAAATTTTTTTAAAAAATCTTTCTGAAATGTTGCTTACTGGAGGATTTTAAAAATATTTATACCTTAATTACCGTAAAGAAAATTTAGAAAATACCACATTTCATGCAACTAATAAATATTCCATAAATTTAAGTGTAGCTATCTTTTAGAAATTGAAATTCACATTAGATATATTAATTAAATAAGCTAAATAATTTATTCCAATAATTTAATTGAAACAAAAATGACAAAGCAAATAATTTCATATAATTTAGTTGATTTGAATTTCAGTTGTTCTTAAACTTTAATGACGTTTTAAGAAAAAAATATTTAACAGGATATTTGTACTTAGCAATCCTTTTATTGAAATAAAATCATAAAAAATATGTCATATAGGATATAAAAATTAATTTAATTAATTAATTTTGCCTGCTTGTATAATTGCAGCAATTACATTTTTATTTTAAAATGTGAAGTGTTTGTTTAATAATCTATATCAAAAAATTAATAACAAATTAAAAGCGGAAAATTATATTACATCTCCATCTTGTATTTTTCATGATTCAGGGGCAGATGCCTTTTTTTTGTAGGTACACTTTTAAATTTAGTGATGGAAATACATATATAATGAAACATAGATGTATCGCTTAATTTAATACCTATATCATCTAAATAATTGCTCCGTTTATGAAATAAAGGTATATTAGATTTGAAAATCTAATATGATTTGGTAGTTTATCAGTGTATCGCATTTCTGTTATATCTACTTTCGATTCAAGCATTTCCCTTTATATGTACCTAGCAAAATAATTAAAATTTACATCATAAGTATCTTCGTAAATTAGCTGTAACATTTTTTTTTTCCTTTCACTTTTCCGTTCACTTCTTTTCTTTCATTTCTTTCTTTCACTTTTCCTTTAGCTGTAACATTTTTTTCATTCACTTCTTTTCCTTCATGTTTTCTGTATACCAATATTGTTTTTTCATGCCTTTCATCTTACACATAATGCTTTTTTTTGCTTTTTAAACATATGCATATATTTCAAATAGTTTTTACTCACTTAAATGTACATTTGAAACTTGGATAGTCCTATTTGTTCAGGTTTATTTTTCAGAATATTATTAACTTAAATATTGTTTCAAGGATTTTTTACCAAATTCTAAATACTTATATAGACATATCTGATTGAGTGTTAAATGTGCAATAAGATTAGAGTCATCTTTGGAGGAATAAAAATTTCATTTTCTTCGAATTTAGCCTCGAATCTAGATAGTTTTATTACTGAAATTATTATTAGTTAAATATTATATAGTGGAAAACTTTTTATTAAAGGTATTTGGATAAATATTGTCCCAAAAATGTTAATAATTTTGCTGAAAATGTTATATACATTACATTATTTATATTCTTATTTAACGCCACTTGGGCTCAATTTAAAAAAGGATTCGTTTTATATTGAAAGATGATAGCTTTCTGAACTCTGAATGGCACATATTTATATTCTTTTGAGTATTTTAATCATGCAGTAGGACGTAAGAACGCAATTTTAAAAGGTACATTTACTGTTTACTATAAATTTGAATGATATCCATAAAAAAATTATACGTTGAAAATTAACTTATTCTTAGTACAACATGTTATAAGCTTTCATAAATTTAATATGCATAATTTACTCAGATTAATGTATTTTATATTTTATTTTATACGACTATACACTATTCTAAATGCATTTTCTTACTTATCAGATAGATTTATTTAAATTTACTAAAATTATTATAAAGCACTGTGCAAATCTGATCTTGCATGTTTTGTTCATAAATAAAAATTCTTAAACCTCAATTTCCATTAATTACATTGTATTTATTGCCAAAGTTGCAAATTAATTATATCCAAATCATATATATTTAAATGAAAATTAACTGAAATTCTGTTTTTTATTCCATTTTTTTACAAAACATATCCAGTTTGATCTGATATGCCTTATACGTAAAAAATAAAATATTTTACTTTCATAATTTTAGTAAATAATTAGCAATCGCTATATCTAATTTGATTCCTTTCTAACTATTTAATTTATTTTCCTAACATTTACAGATTTAACATATTAATTCTTAACAACTAGATAATATTTTAATAAATTTTCATAATTAATGATGTGATAATTAAATAAGATTTATTAAAGTTTTCACTAAATTTGAGGATATTCTCTTTCTTGAAGTTATGGCAATAAAAGTAATGTGGTTGAAACGAAAAAATTGGACATCAAATCTTTTTCGAGCTGGACTCGTATCCAGAACGTGCTCTATGTGTTTTGATTTTTTTAATTTGTTTTCTGTTATTCGTACACTATATAAATGAATACTATTATAATTTTTTATAGCTTTAAAATTATATATTTTTCTAAATTTTTTTTAAATTTTTCGTTGAACAATTAATATTTTATAATATTAATGTTTGAAATCACTTATTTTGTCACAACATTTTCAAGGAATTTGATATAATTCCGAATATTTTTACAGACATAGTATAAAACCTTTTATTGTTTGTTACAGAAATAATATAAAAACTATTATTAAATTTTTTCTGCCTTATATTTAATTTACAATATTCATAAGGGTATGAAGGGATTTTCAATTATTTTACATTTGTTAACAAACTACTTATATTTTTCTTAATATTATAATTAAATTGAATATACTATTTCAAAAATTTGAGATTTTATTCTATAAATTTTAATATGATATATTTAAGCAATGTTTTATTTCTGTGAGAAAATCATTCTCCTTTTCTGCCTCTTATTTTTACTTAAAATAGTAGATATTATCATCCTATAATACGGAAGATTCACTTAAAATTCAAATTATATTTATAATTTATAAATTGGTAGTTCCTATTTTTAAATTAATAAAACAATTCTTGTAAGAAATTCTAAAATTACAGGCTTATATGTAATGAGAAACTTCCCTTTTATGTAAAAAAAAAGTTCTTAATAAGCGCATTTTTATTAAAAAAATAAGCCAGTAACATTAGAATAAAAACATTAGCTATTAAAAATTCATTTAAAAGTGAAGTGCATGCACTTTGCGGTAAGGGTGTTTACTTATAATCGAGATATAATGAAAATCATTTTATCGTTATGCTAAATACAGATTCATGGCTCAATGATTCTTAATATAAAGTGCAAAAAATATCGTGCACGAAAGGCTAAATATCTTCTACAAGAGAGAGAGATCAAGCTGCATGAAAATTCTTAGCAGATTTTTTTGTTAGAATGTAAATACAGATTTTGCTTTAAAAAAAACATTTTATTATTATTATGCTTCCTTAGAAAAATGGATGAAACATATTGCATGTCACATTACTTGATTATAAATTATGTTAATAGATACTGAAAACATTCATTCTAGATGAATTAGGATTGAATATCTCAAAATTAATTTAACTTCAATATATCATACAAAAACTTTTAAATTTCTTCAATCTGACACAAATATGAAGTGTAGACTATTCTGATAAATCATAATGTAAGAAATTTAATTTAATTTTTGAAAAAATGCTATGTAAAATTCATGATTTGGCGTATGTGTATTTAGCATTATGAAAATATATGATTAAACTCACTGGAGATACCAATTTATTAAAGTATTGATTTGTATGTGTACAGCTTTTAAAACTTTGCAAATTAAAAATAAATCTGTTCACAATGCATTTAACTCTTAGTTTCATTTGTATTTCAGAATAAATATTCCCATAATTATTATTAACGTACAATGATGTGATACTCTTGTACATAAGTTATATCGTACAATTATGTGATGTTATTGTTTTAATGACTCAGACAAATAAGATAAATATTTAACATTTATAATTTATTTTTAATTGTATAACCCATGTTTTATCAAATCTAAATTTTATAATTTTCTTACCACTTATCATATACTTTGCTATTTTATCTACAAAAAGTATATGTGTAACTTTCCTCACAGTTTTTGAAATGTTAATTTACAGTAATATGGGATTTTTTAAAAATTTTTTTTACAGAGATATGGCAATATTTTCTATGCATAATTCGATTAAATTGACACAAGTCCTGCATATACTTATTAGACAAAAACTCTAAATTAAATTCATTATGTTATTGCTACTCTTGGGAATAAATATCTGACTTCTGATGTTTCTCTGATAAGAAAATAGATAGCATCAAACTGTAGATTATTCTCATTTAGAGACATACAATTATTATTTTAACGGATGAAATTCAGGAAACCTGTATTTTATTATAAAATTAAAATTTATCATTATCGTTATCTTAGAAGTCGGTATTTTCAGATATTTAATCGTGAAAATATCAATTTTTAAACTGTATTAAATTTTAAGTGTTTGATTTTTCAGGGAAAGTTTTATTATTAGATGAAATGAAAATTTAAACTATACTTTTATTTGAATCTTTTCAATCATATCGTAGTACTGGGATATTCAAACGCTTCATTCAATTTCTTTTATTATAAATTATATTTTATTTAACTTTCCGATTCCATTGTGATTTGAGACAGCTACAATATTTTGAATTGCCTTTTTTTGTCCACCAATTCTTTCAAATCAATCACACAATCTTTTCAATTAATGGATGATCTAAAACTAAAATGATATCTTACTTTACTATTCGCTAACACAAGCATGCTGTATTCGCATATGATCCTTGACTGAACTTATTGGTACACAATTAATTAAATTATACCAGTTAGTTTAACTATTATTTAAAGATATTTTTTTCATTTAAATGTCAAATATTGAATTATTACAAAATCATTCGATTTTATACTTTTGCTGTATTTCAGCTATGTACTCTATCAACAAAGAATAAAAAAGAATATGTTAACCATTTCAAATAATGTTTAAATGCATATTGTGAAAGCATTAGCTTTTATTACTAAGCAATATGATTAATAATGTCTTATTGATAACCATTACTCTAAACTGGAAAATTTTTCAAATTTTGATTCTTTGAATATTTTTAATATCATTTCAACTGTTGTTCTTGCTCTCATTTCTGTTATGGATATTTCTATTCCATTTAAATATTTTGTTCTATAATAAGCTGTATTACTAACTAAATATTATAAGATTCATATTAATGAGTTATTTATGAAGTATATATGCACTTATGATATTCTTGAGGTTTCAGAAATAAGAGCACATAATGAATATATATAGTTTCCATATGCAGAAATTTAGCACAACAATCTTGTTTGCCAAAATAGCAATTATTTTCGAAATGGAATGCACTCCTTTTAACTATCTCCCTGTTATTTGATGAGACTAAAAAATATGAATTTAATTACATCAGTTTAATAAAATTAAAAACCGTAAAAATAAAAAAATAAAAAAAAATTATTTACTACAAATAAAAGCTGAAGGGAGCGTCCTACTTCAGTATTAATGCTCAAAGAAAGTAATTATTTATATCTTATTTTTAGTACTAACATAAACTATTTATAAGATTCACTATATGTAAACAAATAAATAAAGGCTGACTGAGCAAGCGAAATGAATCTGAACAAATAGAAATGAAGTTATATTAAATAACCAATGACATTGAATGGAATACAAATTCCCTTTTATAAAAAGAAAATGTCTTTTTTTTTTTAATTATCAAAGACAAAAATTAAAAAAAAAGTGTATTACTTGGACATAAGTAGTGTGGCAATGCTCTATCTAACTATATGAAAATTTCTTTAAAATATTAAAATTTTAAATATAATATATTTAATTTTAAGAATAAATACATCGGGTTATCACACTTTTATTGTAATATCAAAGTTTATTTGCAATGCACATGTTCATTATTGCATAGTATTGCTTAAATTTATCTTGCAATAAATATTTTAAAAAGTGATCTGGTACGAAATGGCCTTCTAAAGATTAGAAGGTTAGTCTCTATGCTTTTTTCTCATTGAAGTTTTAAAGGAAAGTCTTTGTGAGGAAAGCAAATTTTCAATACTATATTTTCATTCTTATTAAATGAAGATGATTTATTATTTTATTAAAAAAGAAATCATTTTATGTATTTAACATACCAAATGAAATATTGACTTCTGATTTATCATCTTTCCTATAGCGAATTAAAATAGTGCATATACAAAAGCCAAAAATTAGTGGAATATTTAAAATTAAGTGGGTAAATAATCTTTAATATTTAAAGGATAAAAAAAAATCATTTCTGAAGGCGACATGGGATAACTAAAGAGGATACTTCAGATAAAGTATCCAACACAAGTCGATTGAATGAAATATGAATTCCCTATTCGCAGTAACTAATTAATTAATCACAATATGTGAAGAATGTATTGTTTCAGATACCAAATATTTAAAACACTTACTATTGGTGAATAGAATGTAATTTCAAAAAAAGGAACTTCGAAGCATTGAAAATAAAAGAATGCTTCGAATGAATGCATATTCCATCAAGCATTTCTTGGGTCCAATGTTCTTTTCTATCCTATCATTTTCTATTACTTAATTCACTACTTTGGAGCTTCTTGCAGCAGCCTCCTTATAGCATCCACTATTAAAATTATGTTTCTTACTGCTGTATTTATTATTATTGGTTATAAGCAATGTTTTGGTTCAACTTGTAGGAAATAAAATTTTAAATTATATTTCTGAAACTTAAGACTTTCTTACTAATGTTATTTTTAAAAAAAAGTTTAAATGTGACAAAACTAAAACAAATATAAATTTTGGAAATTAATATGAAATGTAGATTTCATTACATTTCAGATTATACATCAAATTTATAAATTGGTTTAGGAAAATAATTTATTATTTTGTGAATTTTAAATTTTTATTTTTATAAAGTTAATAATTCCTCCCCTCAACTAAGAAAAACTAATAAATTTGTTTTGAAATGTATGCTTTTACTTGCATGTGCACAAGTCTCATTTTTAATTTTGCAAGATTATATTTAAAGGAAATATTTAAAAAATGCGAGCATATCATAAATTTTTAGCATATCATTCATATCGTTTCTTATTAATATCAAATTCCATATTCATTCAAGTGATTTATTCCCCCCAAATGACAGTTAGCTAGTTTTACTAAACATCACTCTTTTATACAGTGCAATGCATTTTCTTCCGCATTTGTACTCAAATAATCAATAATACATTCTGCATTGCATTAAAAAATAAAATTAAATGAATCCATTTTTTTTAACCGTAAAACAAAAAAGAATCCGTTTTCCGCCGAATCATCCCTCCATTATAATCTAATTTTAAATTTACATCCCTCTCATATATACCCGCAAGCGAAACGAGACACGGAATATTCGGAATTCATGCTCACTGTCTCACATTACGCAGACGGATGTAATAAAACATAGGAATAAATTGGGCCGCCAACTTTTTCATTGATTTTAACCTCGCCAAGAAATCCCTAAGCCATTTCCATAAGAAAATATTCTCCCCCTCCGAAAAAAAGTAATAAAACAAACCTTACGCCACAAAATTAATGCACGTGCTTGCTCGCACACGGTTTCCTTGAAGCCACTCGGCTGCTTGCAGATGCTTTAAATACATTCTATTGAACTATATTTGGGAACTACTGGGACACATAAAATGGAATGTCGTGTACCTGTCTTTACGGCTTTATTTTCCGTTCGATAATTATTATGTGTTCGTTACATGGATCTCTGATGCTGGAGATGGTAGAAATCGTAAATAGGTATTTCTAACGTTATTTCCAGATACTGATGTTGGGAACCAAACTGGAAAAATCTTGTTTTTCGAATTACAGATGAAACGTTCTTTATTTCGCGCAATAACTTCGTACCTTTTTAAGCCATTAAAGTGTTGATATTTTCAACTCGATAAATTCTAACTAGAATCCTTTTAAATAATAGATTTGAGATCAATATTTGTAACGTTCATTTTAATTTAAGCATTTTGCGAACTTTTCGAAAATATGCTTAGGAATTCTTCATATTTTGGTTTCATGAAGTTTATAAAACTATATCAAATAAATTGCTATTTACTATGAAAAATATCATGTTATAAATTAAAAGTAATTGATTTTAACATTCTGAATAATTCCAGTAAAAACAGTATATATTCCCGTATTGTTTATTTCCTATATTGCATGATTCAGTTTTGTGTTTTAGTTCATACTTCTTATCGTGTATTATTAATAAAATCAATTGTATAATAAAATGTGATAGAATGTAGAAAATATTTGATATTCTAAGAAATAAAATTTCAAATATCGAGAATCTGTTAGAGAAAATTTATATAATTACAGGATTGCATATCCATTACCATATAAAAAGAATTTTGATGATAAATTATTTTTTTCCCAATTGTAACCAAAATAAGTGATAATAATATATTAAATGGCGAATGAGTTCCAGTTAATATATCAAATCTTACCTATTACACCGAATTTCAACAAAAAATATGTATTAGATTTTAATTTATGAAGTTTTTGTTAAGAAAAATCCATCAAGGATTAGAATTTGGGGAAATAATATCTGAGGATGTAAAATAGCTTTAAAATGTACGTAAACACAAATATAAAGTACAATGCAACTTCCCAAAAAATAAACTTAAAAACAAATGTCTAACGGTTTTAAAAAATAAACTGTTTAAATCTTAAGAATAATAAATTTAAAAAATCATAATTTCGCATAAATTGACTTCTTAACTTAGTCACATATCTTAATGTCTTAATATGAAGATTAAATAGCATGATTATCTCGTCAATATATAAAAGTATATCTGAGATATAATCGGTACTTTTAGACTCATTGGTTTACAAGCAACATTACTAAGATTTGCCTTCAACAATACTAAATAAAGATAACACGTTATTTAAAGATGTTAAAAAAACTAGTCTAACTAAAGAGAAAAATGCTGTTTTTCTGAAATTCAGTATGTTTTTGGTGTATAAAAATCAGATTTACAAGAATTAGAGTTTCGTTAGGAAAAGTTACTTAATGTTCTTTTTTTTATTATTATTTATGCTTAAACATAAAAATGTCGTGGAAGTTCTTTCTACCCACATGTGCTTAAAATATTAAATATACTGTGGTGCAAAGTTATAATGATAGTAAAAGATTTTAGGACAGTAAAAAGTGCCAAGAAACATTTTGATTTATCTTCTTTATTCTGAATTGACAATAAATTTGATAACCAAATAAATGTTTTAAAAAAAGGATGATAAATGGATAAAAATTTCGCAAGAGAAGTAAAGACGTGGCAGAATATTTCTCTAAGCAATCAAGGAAGTTTATAATTTTTATGCTTGCTTACTTTTGTATTTTTTTTTTTCATAAGGATTATACAAAAACAAATGTTAAATTATTTAAATAGTCATTTAAAAATTGTTAACATAATTGGAATAAAAGAATGATAAATTTAATTTAATTTTGCTTTTAAATTCATGTATTTCTTCTTTTTATGATAAATGATGATATTTTAAGAAGTTTAGCTTATAAAAGAAAAAAGAAATCACTTAAGAACTTTTACTATACAAGTACTATATCTTTATCATGTTGAGTAGATATTATTTATCTTTCATTGTATTGGGTCAAAAGAATAAAAAGATAATATAAAAAAACAAGCAAGCATATAGTCATATAATGAAAACTCTGAGTAAGAGTATTTTTCTCTCCTTCTTTTAAATGAAGTATTTGTTTACAATGTATTTAATCATTCGCGAGGGATTCCGATTTGCCTGCCTAAACGCATAACCTGAATATAAACATATTGCAATGCAAATGTCTAAAATTCGATATAGTATCCTCATCAAATATTTTAGAAAGAATATTTTATATTTTCGTTTAATATAGAAGATATGATTCAATGTCGTATTGAAGTATTAACGAAGGCTTGTTATAATTCTCCTTTTTAAATTATTTATCAATAAAAAGGGAACTAATCTATTTTGCAAAGTTGAAGGATGTCGACGTTTTTAGTGATTCCAACAGCATATTGCATTTATAATATTGCTAAATCATGTAATTTCAAAAGTAATCTAGTATAAAGAGAAAAATTTGAATACTAAATAACAAAAAGCCCATTTGACTTAAAATGACCTCCTCTTTTACAAAATAATAGTAGTAAATAAGATGAATCACATTCATCAGCTTAATTTGCTCATTGCTTTTTTTAGCCCGATATAACTTGTTATTACATAATAAAGCTTTAATGTGCATACTCGTTTTAGAACTCTTTTTGTGTTATCTAAATTATTGAATTTATTCTAAAGCATTCAAAAATGTGTTTCAAAGATTAGAGAAGTATTTTGAGTTATTCCTTTTTTTTGGTATTAGTTTATCTTTATAATTTTATTTCTACATTTTTTTAATTTCTTTTAATCAATTATAAATAAAAAAAATTAAATTCAAGAAACATATTCAGTAATTTAAAAGCATATTAAGTTGTGGTGGTGAGGGAAATTTTTTTTAACAATTTATAAAAGTCCTAAGTTCTAAGAAAACATCATTATATGCCTTTTAATTATTATTTCATTTAAATGAAAAAAATTGTGATGTGGTGCATATCATTTAAAAATTTTATGACCACCACATAATTATAAACAAAATAAAGTTAATTACATTCTTCAATTATAATCAAATTATCATAAAGATTAATTCAGTTTATCATTACTTATTTTGAACAAACGTAAAAGTACACACATATATATAAATAATAGACTCGTTAATTCGAAATTATGTCCCTTTTTTCGTATTAAATGATAAGTGAGATTGAGAATGATGACATACTTTTACGTTTTTCATTACTGTGTATTCTCAGTATATCAATATTTAATTTCATCGTAATAATGCATTTTTTTGATTCATAATAGATTGTAAGGATGCAATTGGGTAAACAAAAAGTCTTTACTAAATTTAATTATCACAAAATTGCATCAAAATTTTTTTAGAGTTAAAGAATGTTTTGGGGTTAAAGTTTTACCCCATTAATTGCATTATTCTATACAGTCACTGCTTATGAAATACTTATTAAAAATGATAACTTAGTAGCATTTTACAAAAAAATATACTTTCATAATGTGAGTTCTGTAACATTCCTTTCTTATAAAAAGATATTCTCCGATATTAAGCAAATGATTCTGTCTAGACCAAATATATATTTTTGCAGACATTTGAGATATCCATGCAATAGAAAACAGTCGCAACAATTTTAATGAAATTCTCTGTAAAGAAACATAATACTATTAAAACAATTATGTTCAATTTATTTTGAAATGGCCTTTACTTCAGATTTATTTCACTTAAATCAGATCTAATAAAATTTTAATGAAATTCTCTGTAAAGAAACATAATACTATTAAAACAATTATGTTCAATTTATTTTGAAATGGCTTTTACTTCAGATTTATTTCACTTAAATCAGATCTAATAAAAATCTCTTCACACTATTATTCCAACGACAATATTTTGGTTAACAGTCATATCCCAATTTTTGGAATCGCCCATGACTGCGCAGGATGTTTAATCTATCATTATTGATATTACATCAACAATTTCTAGCATAGATGGCCGCTTAAGCAGAGCCCTTAACAAAATTCTACTGAAATGGGGCTAATTTCGTCAGATTCTTACTCAGTACGTTCAATTTAATGGTTTAAAGTATGAAAACTGAAATGTTTACATCGGAAGCAAATTTAATTATCTCTGGCTATATCCGAAAACATAAATTTCATTCCGGAGGTCATTATGCCACTATTTATTTTGAATGCTTCCATGAACGTGCATTGATGGTCTTTGGCAGTCATCCAGTATCGATTAATCGTTTTGATAAATCAGATGACCTTAGCGTTTAAATACGCGATAATTAAAATGCACCAATTACATCGCTCTATCTGCGACTACGTTTAATCAATGTTCTGTTAATTGAGACGCATAAGTAATGTGCAGCGAACTGCTTACTCGCGCAACATTTAGAGGAATAAGTGTTGCAGTTTTGTTTTAAATAAGTGAAAGCTCCCTTCTAGAATTTAAGTTGTAGTATGCCTTTATCTGTTCATAATCTTCTGAAAAAAATATTAGTGTACTTATTTTCTACAATTGATCGTTCCATGTATTATTTAAAAATGAAAACTGCAAACATGCACATGTCAACGATTATTTGGATTCTGTAGTTTTATTTAAATGATTTAATGCATATTCCATACATTTATTATAAAATATAAACATTGCATTTAAATTTTGTCCATTACAACTTGTTAATAGATATGCCTGTATGCAACTGGCATTATTACATTTAAAATAATTATTAATCTGAGGTTGCAGGAGCTAAATTAAAGTTTATATCCTTAATAAATTTGCTAAAAAATTAATTTAGAAAACTACATAATAATCGTGAAAAATCTTCAATAGATGAATAAAATATTATAAATTTAAAGGAATAAAATCAAAAGAAAGACGAGCGTTATTTGGTTTCCTATACTGACAGTTTCTTTTATTTGACATTTTTGAACAAATTTGCTAATACAACCTGAAATATGTCCATGTGGGTATCGATTTTCCATTTTGTCAGCCCTTCATTTTTGATACCTTCATGATATCTGGTTCCAATCTAGGAGTCTCAAGAAAGATTCAGAAAGCATGTGATAGAAATTATTTTTAATACTCACATTACAGTCCCAATTTTTGAAACACCAATTTCAAACATAACTAAACCACTAAAATCAAGTTTTCAATCTGTTTCAATTTCTAACACCAAGTATCAATTATCAAAAAGATCATATGAAAGGTCACTTTTTGTTCTATCACATTCAAGGAATCCATGAAATAAGAAACATTTATGAGTCATTTTGGGATTATTTGTTTTCCAGTTTAAAAAATATTCCGTTCTTATTGATGAATTTTTCTGCAATGCATGCAATGGAAAAGCAATCTTAATCACTGACTTTCAGGAACTATTTCATTAAAGTTTGTTTTACATACAAATAAGGCAGATAAAACAGTTTTGCCTAGTTACGGGTGCACGAATGACATTTCATTTTCACGCAGCCATGTTCTCTTTTGTTCGTTTCATTTTTTTTTTCTTTTTTGCACATCGGTATTTTAAAGTAATGATAATACATAGGTAAAAGAAGTATGGATATTTATTGTGATTTCCATACTAAACAAAAAATTATTAACGAATTTTAAATCGACACATATTACCCATTAATGCTTCTGATAAAACTTTCAACATTATAGCGATTTCCTATTTCTATTTTAAATCGTACACACGTTCTCCTGTGAGGAAAAATAGAAGATAGTATTCCTATTTTCTTCTCTTCTCAGGAAATATATCTATTCGAGGAGTAACTTGATCTTTGATGATTCGTAGGTTTCAGAATTTAGCAACACCTGATATCAAAAAATAAAACTGAACAAAGAACAACTACTTCCATAATTTAAAGCTTGTAAATGAAATATAGTCGAAATCAGTTAAAGAATCCTAGTCGCCAAATAGAATCCTGGGCACCAGAGTATTTCTTTCATAACTACTATTTACATAATATTACATGATAATGTTCTGTAGATCACTTATTGCTTATCATATTGTTTGGATATACAATAATCAAATTTATAGGGATTGAATAAGAATAATAATGTTTATTGAGCATTTAGAAGTTGAAACCGGTATTGTTTGACGAGGAATAATTTCATCACAATTATTACTATAGTCTATTAAGAATACGAAAATGGTTAATCTAGCGAAAGGGGCAATGGGATGTTATCAGAGACTTTTTATATTCATATAAAATTGATTTTAAGGATTGTACTAAATTTCTAAATGTGGCAGCGTTCATTGAGTTCAAAATACTAAAAATAGATTCTTTCAAATCTTTACAAAACCACCAACACATATTAAAGAGCAAATATAAACAAATAAATATACAACAATCGTTTAACCGAATCTTGATTATTTGCTATATTTTGTCTACTCTGTTCCCAGAAAATCCCAAGTTTTACATTACTGAAATATTAATTCCGAATTCTAAATTAGATTGGAAAATATAGTTTGATCCAAAGAAAAGAAATAAAGAAAACCAGAAATACAATTATTCAAAGAAAATATTTTATAAACCGAATTGAATTTCTCATAAATGCAAGTAAGTTTGTAATATATTTGGAATTATTACCGATAGAAAACGTGTCAATGTAGGGGTTGTTTGTTCAATAACACAGTACAGTTAACATAGCAGCGGATTATGACTAAGAAAACTCAGTTTGATAGATTCCATTCTTGGTAATGGCCATCACTAGGGATTGCAATACCGGTATACCGGGATACCGAATACCGGTATTTTGAGTCATTTGTACAATTTTGTAATACCGGTATTCACAAGTTTAAATACCGGTTTTTCGGTATTTACTATAAATTTTTTAAATTGTCTCCACTATATGTTCAGGGATCGCCAACATAGCAAAATAGTATACGTTTTTGTTTTTATGTCTCCCTAACGGGCGAAATTAATTAACAAATTAATGGCTTAATTAATTAATTAAATCTAAATGAGCGAAACATGGATTATCTCTAAAAGAAGAAATCGTATCCATAATGACTGATGGAGCAACAGTTATGAAAAAAAAAGTTGGAAAGTTGATTGGTGCAAATCAGCAATTGCGCTATGCTCATGGAATTCAGTTAGGAATAATAGATGTATTATACCAAAAAATAAAGAACAGAAAAATCCAAATACTGTGGATATAGAAACTTCGGATTCCAACTTTGAAGAGAGTAAGAGTGAGAGTGATATTGACAATGAAGATAATAACAATACATACTAACTGAAAATAAAACAGAATATATGTTAATATTAGATTTTAAAACACGTTGGCACGGTTTACTCTTAACAGCATACATCACTATCTGAAGATTATATATTACATTGAAAAATTGCACAGAAGAAAGGCATATCGAAATAGAAAATGTCTTATGGTATTTACATAATTATAATGATTTTAAAAATGAAGAAGAAGAAAAGAAAATAACCAATTCAAATCTGATTAAGTTTATAGTAAATTTTCTTAACATTTTTTACCCACAAACCTATCCACATTCAAAAGAATTCTGTTCAGTTATCGAAGATTATGATGACACTAATGTCGATAATGAAAAGGAATTGTCTCTTGAACAAAAATTAGAATTAGTGACAAATAAGAAAATTTCAACGAACCAAAATACAATACAGAAATCAGCTATATCCAAAACCGTCCGATAAGAAATCGATTTATTTGAAGGTGAGGGATTTAGAGGTAAATACATGGAAAAAGTATATCGCACATTGCTAACAATACCACCAACTAGTGTTAGATACCGAAAGAGCGTTTTTGACAGCTGGTAATTTTTGAACAAAATTACGTTTCAGGCTTACTGACAGTACAATTGATGCATTATGTTTTTTAAGATCACATTTCAAAAATTTGTATTAGTACCACAGACTGAATAGTGATATTTACATTTTTTTGTGATTTAAATAAATAAGTTGTTCCTTTACTTTTTTTGTGATTATTTATATACTGTTATAATTTATAAGTTACAAATTATTTTTTGTGATATTTACCTTTTCTAATAAAACTGGCAAATAAAACAAAGAAACACCCGTGTTTTCTTTCTTTTTCTAAAATTTCTAATACCGGTATTAAAACCGGTATCCCGGTATTGAGATCTAAAAAATACCGAATACCGGTATTGTGATTTTGGTCCGGTATTGCAATCCCTAGCCATCACATATGTCATGTGTTTAACTCAGCATCTAAAAGGATTTTAGTTGTTTTTATGAAAATAAAATCTTCATTTAAAATACCATAACCTGACCTCTTAATACCTGAATTTTCAAGCAGCATCGCATTTGAAAAGTAGAAGAGTGACGTATTGAGATTTATGCAAGTTTCAATACATAGTAGAAAAACAGCAATAATGCTGATTTCTGCTGTTTTCAAATAGTATCAGCAATGTATAAAAAAACTCCATCCTATATATTGAGAGACTTAGTAAGTAATTTTACAATTTTAATCAGACATCTCGTTTAAATTAATTTTTTTTATCATTTCAAATTTACAAATATTTTTTTTTTTATTTTCCATGTAAGAATAATTAACTTAATTGATGAAAGAGTGATAATTTGAAGTTATATAATGAAGAGTCTTCAACCCAGTGTTGGATAAATGTTTTGAATTTCGATTATTCTAACATACTATTTGGTGTCATTATCAATACTTTAATAAATTGCTAAATTGAATTACTTCATCTGAACTTTTAAATTTTGAGTTCTTTTTTTCTATAATTTCTATATACCAGCCGTCCATTTTTTTCATTATCATTGTTTTATTCAATTAGTCAAACAAAAATTACTCACGAAATAGAAAACTTGAAAAGTGCATTTAAAATATGAATGTGAGGCAAATAAAATCTATCTGTACATAATAATAAAATCCATGATGCTCACCATTCTCATTGTGCATTTAATTTATAGTCATTAAATATTTCTCAAATTTAATGGAATATCTTTAATATGATATATAGCGAATGTGAATCTCTAAATTATAAAATTCGAAATAACATAAATTAATTATCTAGTTTTTATGATATAGTTAACCAAAAATAATTTATTTATCATAAAGAAAAACAATTTAGAATAATCTAATATTTAAATACTTTATTAAATGCCTACTTGTGAAATTTTATATGATGCATTGGTCCATGCATATTTTATAATATTAAGGTTTTATAAACTCTGAATTAATTCCCAGTCTGCAGTCTAAGAGTCTTAAATTCATTAAAAATTCTATAGTTATAAAAATGTTAATTTCTCTTTCATTTCTTATTGAATTTTCTCGAATTTAGCAGCAACTTGCTTTAATTATTTATTGCGTTTATTTTCCTTTATGCATTGATCTGGCAGACAAGCAATTCTAAAAGAATGTTTTTTGCTATTTTTCTTCTTTTAGACAATCCAACCGAAGAAAAGATCTCTCAGATTATGTTTATCTTAAAACTCAAAAATGTTGAATAGAATGGGACGTAAATTTAATTTTGAATTCATTAAATTGATTTCAAGATAAAATCTAATCAAAACTCGCAAAATGCCATCTTTTGAGGCGTATGCTTAGAAAAAAAAACAAATAAAGATTGACAAATTCAATTTAAAGCATTTGTTTTGCTTCGTGAAAAATCTAGCTCTCCGTTCCACTCGTTTTTTTCATTGCAATTTAAAGCTGCATTAATACCAACACACTGTTGAATTTTATTTAAATCCCTGCAGTTTTCCTGATATTCCTGCCTGTCATTGAAAAGAACGGTTTGCATTGTTTATTTCTTTTCATCTGCGGTAAAAACTGCACTTTATCATCTTTTATTTCTTTACGGAGATCGCCATGCAGAAAATGGAAGCAACAACTGATATTTCTACATATGCCGATGCAAAGTAAAAGTGCGGCTGATTTTTATTTATTTTTTTTCCTTCTATGTGACCTGATTTGTACAAGCGCGACCTGTTCTTGACTCAATAAATAGATAGATTTTCGATGACATACTTGCAAATATATATGAAGTACAGAAACCGGGATTGGTGAAAGCATGCAACAACAGTAGCATTTATGTATCTACTTTTTGCACATTCTTTCCTCCGCAGAATTTAAATGTAGAATATTTATCTACGGATTGTGGTTTCCTTGTATAGAAGAGTCTAGAAATGCATACATTCCACTTGTATCCCGGAGGAATTAATGCTACGACTCTATTTTCAAACACATTGAACGAAATAACTGTTTCTTCTTGCTAGACAGAAAGAATTGTACTTTGTGTTTCTTTTATTGTACGATAAAGTTCAATTTGCATACGATGAGAAGAAGAGTGGAACGTGAAGCATATTTGCAAAAACACGGAACAATTGTAACTATGTTTTGCTCTTCTTTTTATTTATGCATGCATCCACAGATGTGTTACTTTTGACTTAGGTTTAAGTCAAAGCTTTACAAAGTATATTGTCATTTAGCTATGAATCTGAGAAGAGATCCTATGATACAAATATAGAATTTCTTTACCTTTTTTATCGAAAAGCTTTTTTTCAAATGATGGTACACATAGAACCATTCTATTCATTACAATCGTATGAAATTTTATGCAACAGCATTACAAGCATCCGTTAAATGTATTTTTACTTTTTCTGCTCAGTAGTATTAATTTTTAGAAGATATTTAGCATCTGAAATATCATACATATTTAAGATTTTCAGTTTAAATGACTTTCATCATTTTTTTATATTTTTATTATTAGCAGGTTTAAATGAAAATAAGTTCACTGTAATTATTAAACTTATGCTCATATTATATGCTGATTTTGGAGTTATTTTATGCAGAATTATTTTCTTATGAGCATATAGATTTATCATTAGGAAGTTGAAAACTATCTAATCACAATTAGGGATTGCAATATCGGAACAAAATTTACCGGTTTTAATACCGGTAGTACAAATTTTAGAAAAAAGAAAGACAACACAGGTGTTTCTTTGCTTTATTTGCAAATTTCACTATAGAGTGTAAATATCACACAAAAAGTTGTAACTTATAAATTATAACAGTATATAAAGAATCACAAAAAAGTAAAGGAACATCTTATTTATTTAAATCACAAAAAAGTGTAAATATCACTATTTAGTCCGTGGTACTATTACATATTTTTGAAATGTGATCTTAAAAAACATAATGCATCAATTGCACTGTCATTAAGCCTGAAACGTAATTTTGTTCAAAAATTACCAGCTGTCAAAAACGCTCTTTCGGTATCTAACACTAGTTGGTGGTATTGTTAGCAATGCGCGATATACTTTTTCCATGTATTTACCTCTAAATCCCTCACCTTCAAATAAATCGATTTCTTATCGGACGGTTTTGGATATAGCTGATTTCTGTATTGTATTTTGGTTCGTTGAAATTTTCTTATTTGTCACTAATTCTAATTTTTGTTCAAGAGACAATTCCTTTTCATTATCGGCATTAGTGTCATCATAATCTTCGATAACTGAACCGAATTCTTCTGAATGTGGATAGGTTTGTGGATAAAAAATTTAAGAAAATTTACTATAAACTTAATCAGATTTGAATTGGTTATTTTCTTTTCTTCTTTTTCAATTTCATTTTAAAAATCATTATAATTATGTAAATACCATAAGACATTTTCTATTTCGGTATGTCTTTCTTCTGTGCAATTTTTCAATATAATATATAATACTTCAGATAGTGATGTGTGCTGTTCTTTCAGTGACTGCAACAGGAAATTTATTGTTGCATCATCTGTTAATAAATTAGAATCTCTCCGACATCATGTCTCAATATTCAGTTTTATTGGAAGTAGAGTTGATGCAGTTCTGGATATTAAGTCGAATTCACTGTCTGAAAAATTAATTTACAGGTTTAAGTCGATTATTGGTTGGATTGGATTTCTCAGTTTTAAAAATCGTTCCATCATTAGGAGTAAACTGTTCCAACGTGTTTTAGAATGTAATATTAATATATATACTGTTTCATTTCCAGTTAGTATTATTTAAGTAATATGTCATTTTTATAGGGGAACGCTTAAATATCTTAACTTTTCGATCTTTATAAATTATAGGAAGCAATTCTTGATGGGTTAATATTTCATCCTCATTAGCAGTATCTTCTTCAACAATTACATTACCATTATCTTCATTGTCAATATCACTCTCACTCTTATTCTCTTCAAAGTTGGAATCCGAAGTTTCTATATCCACAGTATTTGGATTCTTCTGTTCTTTATTTTTTTGGTATAATACATCTATTACTCCTAATTGAATTCCAAGATCATAGAACAATTCCTGATTTGCACCAATCAACTTTCCAATTTTTTTTCATAATTGTTGCTCAATCAGTCGTTATGGATACAATATCTTTTTTCAGGGATAATCCATGTTTCATTAATTTAGATTTAAGCAATTAATTAAGCCATTAATTAGATAATTAATTTCGCCCGTTAGGGAGACATCAAAACAAAAACATATACTATTTTGCTATGTTGGCGATCCCTTGACATATAGTGGAGACAGTTTAAAAAAATTCTAGTAAATACTGAAAAACAGATATTCAAACTTGTGAATACCGGTATTACAAAATTGTACAAATGGCTCAAAATACCGGTATTTGGTATCCCGGTATACCGGTATTGGAATCCCTAATCACAATATACATTCCATTTGCCATTAAAAACAAATACTTTAAGAAACTAATATTTTTCTACTGTTTTATAATTTCATATGTCATAAATCTTCTGTTTTGTGTCCTCAATGCCCTAAATCTTCTATTGGATATCAAATTTCAATTGCAAAAATAAACTGAAATTGAAATTTTGGCACTATTTTTTGCCGAGAACGTTCCAGTTTCCCTAATCATAGAAATTAGTCTAAAATTAATATTTCTGTTTTGGCACCAATTAAATAATTCTATACTTGTTTACTTTCACCAATGACAAATTCTTGGGTTTCTTTTCAAATTCTTGCTCTAAATTTTTAAATTATTATAAGATGAAAAGCATTATTTCCATTTGAAATCACAAAATATTCATTTTAAGCTTGGCAGTTCCAAACTATTACTCCAAACATTTTCAATATAATACTGAATTTCATTTTTAATTAAGTGCTTTATTAATTTCTCACTTCGTACAAGCATCAATATGTATAATATTCACTTTAGATGAAATGCCAGTGCGGGAATTGATAATTGTAGAAAGTAATATATATATATATGTAATATTGCTTTTATTAGAGCATAAGGTAAAAATGTATGAAAATAGATAGAATAATTAAAAATATGTGTACACTTTTATTCAGTGTCAATAGCAAGCGCATGAAAGATGCACATAGTTCGGATTTTTCTGTAGCAAGTAAAATAAATAGCATTCACAGCAAGTGTGCAATTCCGTCTGAAAGCAAAACTGCAAATTAAAAAAAAATGTTTCATTTAACTTAATTTGATTGTGAATTATCATATCAGAGACATTTCCAATAACATTATAAAAATAAAATGGAATCATTAAAATAAATGAAATAAAAAACCCTATGTGAAATCATTTAAAAAATTAAAGTTCATTAAAATGAACAATAACTATTTTTAATATTTTTGTTACTTTTTTTCAGTTTAAATACAGAAATAATTATCTCTCATATATTTCTGTATTTAATTAACATTAAAAAAATGTGTACATCCTTGTTAAAATAATTATTTCATTCATAGGAACCAATATAAAAACCAATTAAATACATTTTAGTTTTTAATTGCTAATACATTTTATCTGAAAAAAAAGCAATTTGAGAATGAAAAAAAAAGACCAAAAAGTTTTTATTTCTATACTAATTTTATTTCATTTGCTTATAAATTATTTCGGTTATTCATATATTGAAATAGAAGTAGTTTAAATGTTTATCTTAGTGATAAAATGTTTTGTAAATGGCTCTCATATCCAATAATTTACTTTCATGCTTTAAATGAGTAACTAACATGATCATGGAGGGATCCACTAATTTAAACGCATTCAAAGTTTAAAGCTGGTAAAAGGGAATTTTTATATAAAGAGGAACGAGTAAGAATGAGCCTCGAATTTTGTCTTACATTCAACTGCTGTACATAATTCTGAAAGAATCTATCTGATTTACTTTTTTTTCACAAAACTTAAATTTCCACTATATATATATATATAAAGTTTTTAGAATAACGAATTTCCACATCAAAAAAATTATAAATTTTTAATTTACAGAAAACACAAAACATGCATAGATGAGATTCGAATATCACGAATGTGAGAAAATAATTTAAGCTATTTACATTTTTTCAATTGCTATATGCTGCACTTGATTTTCGTTTTTATTTACTTTTATAGATAAATGCTTCTTTAATTAAAATAAAAGGTCATCCAAGAATAAATTACATAATAAAAACGAAGCTAGAAGCAAAATTATTTGCTTAGTATAAACTTGTTCAGAAATTTCATTCTATTGAAATTAACTGATTATTACTTTTGTAATTGCTTATAAAAATAAATTATTTTTTAAAAACATTAATAACTTATTTTTGGCATACATATTCCAAAACTTCATTTTTGGCAAATAAATAATTAAAATAAAATATATATTTAAAACCGTGGATTTGAAAGAAATGTCTGCCTATTCTTACAACATATAAATAAAATAATCGCATTTAAACATCTTGTGTATGAGCCTCTATATAATGTATATATAATAAATACTTGTAAGTCTGGGTATAAAAATTACGCTCATATGCTAAGCAAATAGCAATTTTTTAAAAGATTACCTTTTTTCATATTTTAATCTAAATATAAAATCCCCAAAGCTTAAATAAACTTCACTGCTTTATGCATATCCTTTTTTATCTGTTACATGTGATATTTTATCAAAATAAAGATAAGCATTCCCAGCTTTAAAATATATTTCCGCAAAATTTCATAAGATTATTTTATTTTTATTTTTTATTCTAACATTATTTAAATTTAATATCACTATCTAAAATAAAAATTTAAATCGTGTTAAAAAATAAACACTTAACTATTTTTAATATTTACTGGTTTTTATTATGCTTTTTCATTGGTAAATTAAGATACCAAAATTTTCGTTTTAATTAATCACTGTATGCTGGGATTATACATAGCTCTTTGTGCACTGGTTCACATAAAGATAATTTTTTTTTTGTTCTTTATGATTGGTTTTCAAGTTCAAACCTTTTCCTTTAAAACATTTTCTTATGTATTCGTTTAGTTGTTGAAAAGAGCAATCTTAGTAACTAAAGGCATTTGTCTACTAGAAGACGAGAAAAAGGAAGAATTTAGTTTTAATGCATGCTATTTATGTAAAGAATTAACATTTCGTTTTTTTACTGAGAGAAACGATTTTCAGAAGAAAATAATCAGATTGAATTTGCATAATGGCGAAAACTTGATATATTTACAAATAAACAAAAAAGAAACATATAAAAGTTTACGAAACTGGTAGATTTTTTTTTTTATATAAATAGGATCTGCACTTTTTCAATATTTATTTTCTTCCTATTTTTCCAATATGTGATATCTGTACTATTTTCTTCCCGAAGTAGTATGCGATATATTTTAGCCATCCATTACAAATTACATATAAGCGCATTTGAGGATCATTTAATTGTTTCTAAAAATGTGAAAGAAAAGTCGAAATGAATTATCCATATTTCATTATTTGAAAATAGAACGATTTAGTATACTTTATAATGAATTTTCTCAACTGTAAACATTTTGGTTTTAAAGTAATGTAATAAACGTGATCATGAAATATTTACTCGTAATAATTTTTCATTTAATTTTGATCACACGGAATTTCACTTCTCACCTTAAATGTTACAAACTTTAAAAGATGTATCAAAATATATAACACATTTTATTCACAATATCTGATGTTTTTTTTTAAAAAAAGACTGAATTCAGAAAGGGGATACAGAATGAATCTTTTAAGTATTGGTATGCTTTTTTATAAATGCACATGCTGATATACAATTTTCATGCTTGCATATCATCGGAGGAGGGATTAAATCTAAATGGGAGAGCCTGCTTCTCATACTTAAGATTACGGTAAAAAATTTCGAAATTTTTAAAATGTAGCACATAATTCTTACCCCAGGAATATTTTTTCACAATGATAAAATGTAGTTCGAATAATAATGTTAACGTCATGTTTAATAATCTTAAACATGACGGCTCTAGGCAGAGACAAAAAAGTGAAAACAACATCCAGTACATTCAACAGAGCAAGGACTGCTTATTCGATAATCTACATCATGTCTTTTTTTCTGGTTCTCGTCTTTGAATATCTTTTGAAACCAAAATAAAAAAAAAAAAAAAGAATACGAAAGTAAAAGGATTTCAAGTACTAATGCTCTGCACGATCATGTCTGCCGTCAATGCTTAAAATAATAGAAAAGACATTGTGACTTGCTTACTGAGTCTTGTTTTTCTTCCATTTGGCTTGAACAAAATATATTTTATTATAAAATTGTTAATGTAAATTTATTAACTAAATGAAACACTGGCGAACAATCCATTCTGCCGCCAGTTACTACATGTTCAGTGTAATTGTATGGGATTCGATATGCAAATTAGAATAAACTTCTTGCAAATACGACCTCTCTCGACTGTTTAAGTTTTTGGAGGTAGGTGAAATTGAGTGAAGATCGTATAGTAACTTGGAGATTCTCATGCTCTGGATGAGTGGAAGCGTACAGATGTTGTAGGTGGATCATCATTAACTATGTTTGGATTCTGCTACTGAATCCTTATATAGAGATATGCTTAAAACCAAATGGTCTTTGCACATTCTGAAGATAGATGAAGCCTATTTCTCTCTCAGTGGTAACTTTAATTCGATGAACAGTATTTTTAAGTCACCTAAAATTATCATGCTATGGTCGCACTTATGTTGCATTAATCGAAAATAACTGTGGTAACTTCGTCTCTGGCCCTTACTTTTTTGAAAGAATTAATGTCCATATCCTATTGATATATGCAGTTATTAGTACTTGTTTTGAATCATTTTTGGCCAGTTATGTCATTTCTAGTTTTCAGATGCAGAATCTTCTGTTTAGACTCATGAGCATGCAGGATCGTGATGCACTTCCTTACAATCTTACAAAATTCACTTTGTAAGATTTTCTGTTAAAATTATTTTAACGTAGCGCTTTGGTATAGAATTATATCCTCCCTCCCATATCAAGTTTATGAGTTTTACAAGGCCTCTTATCTTTCTCCGATTGATTTTGGCTGTAGGAATTCTTGCAATCCAACTATATGCTTCAAATCCGCACGCCATGCCTGATTTAAAAATTGACATCCGTTGTGAAATTGAGCAGGCTCCTTTTTACATGATACTTGTTGCAATATTATATTCCTCTCCAATACTTTATCTAAGAGATTTATAGTTTTGCAGCAAGTAATAATTATATATGAGGGCAACAATTTAAAAATACCTTGTTGATTTGTGAAAAAGTAACAATAAAAATATTTGAAAAAAAAAACATTTGTTTTATTACTACTTTTCTCTTTTATCAGTTGTTTATGTCTTTTTTTCTTCAACTATGATTATAACTGAAATTTTTCAAGCTAAACATACTATTCCAACTCTTTTCTAAGTTTTATAAATCAGAATATTTTGGAGAAAAGGAAGTTCATATTTTCATTTGAACATTAATTTCAATGACCTAAAATATCACTTTTCAAATTATTTTGAGCGCTTAACGCATAATGCATGCATTCAAGTTTTATTTCGAATAATATGACCACTAAATGCTCATATATCGGCAAGACATTTTTATATACTTCTTGAATTTTTCAAAGTAATTTTTAGCGTATAAAATTACAAAGTTTATTTTAATAAGCTTTAAATAACAAGATGTAATTCTCGGAAATTGCGAAAAAAATTATAAATTAATTTTAATAACATTTCATTAAAAGAGGATTTTTTTCTAGAAATAATAACATTAACTTTATTCGAAAAAATTATTTACTTCTAAAGCAGATCAAATAAAGGAACACTTTGTGTAATATAAATATTTTTTTATAACATCCATGATTTTAACTGTTAATATAAATACATATAAAAGAAGTCTCTGATAAATATAAAAAAAACTTTTCAAGATAGGCAAAAGTAAATTACATTTTCCCCTTTAAAGCATCTATTTCAGTTAAATGTAATTAATATTACGATACAATGTTTTACTCAATTTACAAGCCGAAATCTGTAAAACGCATTTTAGCATTACACTCTTTTCTTCTTCTTAATCTACGGAAAGTATTTCGTGGAAGTTGTGAGCTTTTTCCATTCTAATATGCTAATGAAATGTTTTTTATGCAAAGCCTACCAGCAAAAGAATCTCTAAACTGATTAGAATACCGAGAGCTTCATTCACCGGCACTTTCTGTTAACACATTATAATGGGAAGCTGAAACGCTGGATTAAAAAGAAAAATGCGTGTAAAACATCTTGATTAAAGTAACTTTCGTCGAGTCTAAAGAGATATTTCATATTCTTTTATTTGATCATACACGGAAATAAACCTTGAAATGTAATAATGAACAACTTAATGATGTGAAATGTACTCTTTTTTGCTTCAAGTAATTGCATTTTTTTTTTCTAACACCGCGGTCAGATTGATAGTTTCAAGGTGCGATATTGCTTATGAAATTTAAATAAAAGAAACAGTCATATATTATATTCGATAAATTTTTCTTCTATTTCTTGCATTTAGTTGCTGCGAACGATAAATTACGGAAATAAATTGAATCTGAAGAATTTATGCTAAATAATTAAATAAATGAAAAACTTTTGTATCATCATTCTTTCTTATAACTCACTAATTCTGTATTTGACATATATATAATATGTTTTCTTACCTTTCTTTTATAAGACACAATTCAGTTCAAATGGCTTTCTCTTTTGCATTATTGTAATAATTGTGATTTTGCAAGTTAAAATTATTATATAGATAGATTAATCTTTAATAGGATGAAATCTTTGTGTATCATTTTAAATATGTGTTGAATAAAAAAAATACATAATACAATACAAATATAATGTAATGTAAACTTTAAAAGTAACAAACTCTTTGTATAGAATTTTATAGTTCAGTTAAATAAAAAGTATATAATGTAATATAAACTTAAATTGTTTGAGCATAATTGGAAATTGATACTACTAGCATTTCGATAATTTCTTAATTTTTTTATTATAGTATTTTATATCTCTCCTGAAATACTTATTATCAAGAATTAAAAATTCATTACATTTTCAGTTTTATTTTGTCAAGCATCATTATTTTTCGGATAATATATTTGTCGTTGTGAAGGAAATCAAAACTTTATCAATGACCTTAAGAATACGGATAGAATCTGCCTATATAAAGTCTCGTTATCATTCAATATTGTTTCAAAAGAACAGCTAATTTAATTCAACATATTCTGTTTATTAAATCATGTGTAAATAGAAATTGCCTCTTTTGTAAATAGCACATAACTTTTTCAAATAAACTTGCTATAGCAATTTTAGAGCCATAAAAATAGAACTGTTACTTTGCTTTTTCTAACATTCAGTAGTAATACCATTCTTGCCTAATAACTAATCATTTTCATGTCTGTGTCTATCTGAGATTTGTGACAAATTAGATTCGTATTTTTTCGGAATGTATTCATTAGATAGTGTTTCTAGATAGCTTGAAAAAATTTATTTCCACTTACCAACAAACATTCATATTTTTAAGCACCAAAAAGGAAAGTAACCAGTTTTTGTTATGATTCAAAATATCCAACTAAGTTGATAGTGGTCAGAAAATGTTTAGTGTAATGAAATGTTTTCTTTGTCTTATGAATTACAGAAAAGGCACTATTATCATTGAGCAGTGTTCACTCTAAGCCAACTATTGCGCGCAATAGAAAGTTACGCATTCTTCAGGAAGATCACGTGACTGCAATGGGAAAATGGTAAGAAGTAGTCCCTATAAGAAAAGCATTTGCTATTGTGCCATTGGTGATGTTCCTGAGGTAGGCGTAGGCGTGACCTTCTATTGCGCGCAATAGTTGCTCTCGTGTGAACAATTCTTTATTATACCTTGATTAGAACTTAAAATATCGTCCAAACTTTCATATTATAGAAAATGCACTCATGAGCAAAAACCCAAATATCAATCTGGCATGTTTTGTTTAATCATTTTTTAACTACCAATATTATTATTATAGAAGATTATTATTATAATAAATTGTTAGCTTAGTTGATTTATACAGATCATTATGTTTTGATATTAATATTAATAAAATTTCAAGGGCGAGACTACAAAAAATATACATTTTATATAAACAAATAAAATATACAAATATACATGCGATATACGAAAAATATAGCTTTTTCGAAGGCTCCTGAATATAATTAACTTAATCTATTTTATTAATCAAATAAAAAAAATCTTTAAAAAAATATAAAATTTTGATAAATGAAACATAATTCATTAAAGAAAAGTTCATAAATGAACTCAGATATTTATAATTAAAAATATATTTATTTATTTTTTTGTCCCATAGAAGACTTCTTGAAGTTTAATTCTTCAAAATATATCAAATAATACAATAACGTGAAATAAATTTTAGGCTTAAATAAACTAAATTCTAAAGTTTCAGAACGATAGCAAAAATTTTAGAGAAATTTTTACTAGAAGAATTGAGTTTATGAGTGTTACTACAGCCGAACTGTAACTTCAATGGCAATGCGCCAGTCTTTTTGGTATCTAGAGACCCCAAGTTATTGAAGATTATTCATTTGGAACAGAAAGAAAATCATACATTCAATTGAAATTGCTTTCGGTGTTTTAGAAGCGTTTGTAGACTGCCTTCTTTGTGTTCTCGCGATCCACCAACTCTTCCAAAATGGTATATGTGGCAAAAGAAAGAACAAATAAGCATTTATCTTCGATAATGATGTTTCGTTATTTATGTTTGTAATTTCTGCACATGAAGAAAAAACGTTATGGAATAAAATAAACTCATAAATCGTATTTATCAATGCTTGCTTATATTAAACCTAATATTAGTTGGAAAAATATTGATAATTTAATACCTGAAATAAAATATAAAATATAAAAATAAAATAATAAAAATGATAAAAATATAAAATATAAAAATAAAATAATAAAAATGATAAAAATATAAAATATAAAAATAAAATAATAAAAATGATAAAAATATAAAATATCAAAAATTGAGGTAAGTAATTTTGCTTAGTTTTTGTTTAAATTAATAAAGAACTTTCTTGCAGAAAATATAAAATATTATAATACATTCTGAAATTTAATGAGGAATTTTTTTTTAAAATTCGTAAACAATATTTCTAATTTAATTTTTAACGTGAGTACTTTTATATTCCAGTATTTCTATTTTAAACTCTAGCAAATATCCTATTTTTTTTTTTTCTAAAAATTCATTCTTGAACATTTATATAGGAATTCTAGTAAAAAAATGCATATATTTAAAATGTTAGAAACAAAATTATTCATTTTTCTTGGAAAATGAGAAAAATTTTTGCGAAATGTATTTTTTCACCATTAGCCATTGGATACATTGGTGAACACCTTAGATAAAGTCCATAATAATAATCAGATATTCTCGCCAGCATTATAAAAGCAATATAATCACCAAATTAAATTACAATAGAATATTGACAAAACATATATAAAGTTGTTATAGAAAATAATAGAAAAAAATGCTATCTTAAGCATTCCAGGTTCTCCCTATTTTCCCCAGCATTTCTCCTATTTTTCTCTAAAATTTTCCCTATTTTTTCCTAAAATTTTCAGATTTTTTTCCAGTTTTACAATAAAATGTTCCCTATTTCTCTCGAAAATTTCCTCTATGTTTCTGAATTCAATTTCATTAAACTTCGATTTTATAGGAAGTAGTATAATATGCTTAAATATGTAATAAGAATAACAAGCAATAATATATCTAATTAAAAAGAAACTTCTTCTAAGTGATAAATGAATTACGTTTAAATTAACATAAAATGTAAGCTGAGAATAGCTTATGAAATATTCATTGGCAGAAATCTTTTAAACTTTGAACTTAATTTCAGTTAATAGAAAGAAATCGTTTTTTTCTAAGAAATAAACATTTTAATAGTTAATGCAGCAGGGAATTTATTTAAATAAATGATAACGAATGATTATTTTAGCCGAATAAAATACAATTTTCGGTAATTCGTACTTTCTTCTGTAATATAATTTTGAATTGCCGATTCATGACTACTGTCAGTGATTTAAAAGGTGGACTAATCATTAAACAATTACGAACCTAACCTCAGTTGCAACTGATTTACCAATTTAGCTTAAACGGGTGCATTTATTACTCGGATTAATGCGAATAAAAGGATTTAACCAAATGATTAAGACAATAAATATCCAGAATCCAAATAATCCCACAAAATCCACCCCAGGAGAAAAGTAGCTGGGAGCGATTCAATTTCAGAGAGCTTGCCCCAGCATTCGATGACTAATAGTTTTCCTGAGAACTTCATATGGGGTGGAGTTCCGTTCTCCGGACCTTTCCTGTAATCCGGCCCACTCAGAGTCTTTATGTGGACGCGCTACGTTTATGGTCCATTAAACTAGGGTGTCAGCCATTTGTCCTCACAGTGTCGAGAGAGGTACCTGCTACTATCGGAAGTTGTCTAATTGCAACCTTACAGGCCTTTGCAGATAGGGGACGAGCAAAAATTGAAATTTTATCTAATCTATTTTCAATAGATTCGGGAATAATATTTACTTGTAAAAATCATTAAGGAAAATGTATAATGCCCGGGATTTCTTTTATTATGTGGGGCTTAAATGAGTCAGATGGTTATGGATTTTCCCATTTTATTTTTGAGATGTTTATATTGGCAGTGTAAACTTTACCATTGTAAGATAAATCATAGTGAAAAGATAGAATATTAATTTTTTTAAACTACTGTTTTACTAAATTATAAAAATTCGGTAACATTTCGGAATTGATTTTTAATTATATTTTATATTTACCATCCGGTTTGCAATTATTATTGAATTAAATACTACGTATGAATTTAGTCGAATTGGTCAAATAAATCTGATTTAGTTGTCAAATGTGGGAAACGTTACTCATTCTTTGATGAAAATTCAGATCACTCTTACTTCATGTATGACTGATTCTGATATTAGCAAAACAAAATTTTGCCTTCCTGAAGAAAGAATAGAGGAGAATGTGTCTTACTATGTGCTTCATAAGACAAATATCAAATGAGCCACATTTTATTTAAAATAGATTTTTTGAGGTTTCAGCACTGTTGTCTAGACATTTTTTAAAAATTAAATTTAACTTCCATAAATAAAAAAAAGAATGTTGTTTATTGTATGCCCTCTCTACGTTTCTTAACCTCCCATTCTAAGATATTTAATAATACTCTCGGACTCAAAAGCATTTCATATATTACATAACAAGCTTTTACATAGCTCTATATATTAATATTTTATTTTTATGGTTATAGTTAAATAATAAAGCACATTTTGCTTACTTTAATGTTCTATTTCAATATTAAATTCCTTGTTTTCATACAGAATGGCGTTTATATGCTTAAGCCTTTTTAAAGGATTTTTAACTTTAAGGATGTTCATAGATCAAGGAATAAACATAATATACACATTTAGGTACAAATTATAAATTTATATTGGTCAAATAAATCTGATTTAGTTGTCAAATGTGGGAAACGTTACTCATTCTTTGATGAAAATATCAGTGCTTTAGAACAGTAACAGATATGTAAACCCTATATATTACAGTAACATATATTAAAAGAGAATAAATGATGAATCGAGCAGTATTAAATAAGATAAGATCTACTTGCGCAGATTATTGTACCTTTGTTGTCTTTCCAGCAAATGATACCCCTCAAAAGATACTATGTCTACTTATGATACAAATGATGCCACTAAAATAAGATACTATATCAACTTTTGCACGTTATTGTACCTTTGTTGTCTATATGGCAAATGATACCACTCAAAAACGCAAGAGATTATTTTATATATTTAATATTAAAGGCAAATCAAAAGCCTTATATTCAAATCTGTTACTACTTAATTTAAAAACAATTGGAAACATGGTTCATGGTTCTTCTTTTTAATAGTCGAGTTCTACTACATTTTTTTTTATTTCCAGTAGACCAAACAAATCTATAAAAAATGAGAATGTGTAGACCAGAAAAACCTATTGAAAATGAGAATGTATGGACCTAACAAACCTATTGCACATGAGGTTACTTTATAGGTTTAACAATCCTTAAAAATAATCTGATTATTGGTGGCCTGTTAATCAAGTCACAAACAAGCAAAATCACCCGAATATCTCCTCTAACGACGATCAAACGTTTAAACTACCCCCGTCTGTTTCTTTCTTAACCAATTAGATGTGTTCCATTTAGTGTTTCTAACAAAAAGGAGATATATTATCACAGAATTGTTCAGGATTGAGAAAATGTTCTGTTCATGGGTCAAACTTGTATATTGCTCTCTTTGAGACTTCAGTGCATTTGGTGGGAATCGAGAAATGTCCTTTCGGCCTTGAAGACTTTCAAATTTGACTGTAGTAGAAATCGGTTGTTGTATTTTCGTGTATATAAGTATAATTTTGAAAGAGCGAATGACACTTCACATCTTATGAAAAGAATAAGGCATTCAAATATTTCTTATCAGAATACTATTATTACTCGTGCATGCATCTATCGTGCTTGTGACGATTGTTTCATATTCATGAATGATAAACCAGGTGTCATTTTGTAGTTAATGTTTATATGATATGACAGGTATAAAGATCCATCGAATAGAATTAAATACGTTGTCCTCCTATCCACTAGAAGAAGCACTGAATACTTTTACGGAGCTCTTAAGAAATCGCATAGCTTAACAAAAACTGTTAAAAAATTATTAGTGCTTTATTGGAGAAGTTGTTTCAAGTGTTCCAATTATCCTGGTTAGGAATATGCTAAATGTATGATAATCACATAGTAAAATAGAAGATGGATGCATACAGAATTAAGGCTTCATAAAAATAACTTCAAATGCTGTCTCTCTCAAAATATTTTTAACTTATATTTCCTATATATTTCTATAAATTTATTTTCTTACATCTCTGCGATTTAATTTTGTTTGTGCATTATAATGATGCCTTTATTAAATGCAAACATTTTTCTTTAAATTTTATTGGCATTCGATTAATATATACGTGTATTAATAATATAACAAACAACAAATCATGGAGAAAGGTTTCATATTAATGATGAAATATTCTGGATAAAATATTTTTGAGAACCAATATAATGTACATTTCGAAGAAATTTATTTAACCTTTTTGTTTCCTATTGCTGTAATATTTTAACTTCAATCGAAATAAAGAAATTGTAATTCCTGAAAAAAAAGCAATGAAATCCTATATTTATTTTTTAGATTAATAAATAATAGTGTTGAATTTATCAAATGATACTTGTAATTACCCCATTCGGTAAATTAAAATAAAACTACAAAGTTTTGATAGATAATTTATTTATTTTAGAATAGATAATTTATTGACATTATCAATTTAATCAATGTAGGAAGGTATAAATTATTGCAAAATATATTCATTGCGTTAAATTTAAAAAATAGCTTAAAGTTTATAAAGTTCGTTATTTTATATTAAAGATAAAGTATTTTATATTTTATCTTTATAATTTGCTTTACTGTACTAAATTTGCAGTTTCTTTAAAATGGACGAAACAATTATTTTTAAAATTAAATATATATATATATATATATATATATATTGTCATCATTGAATGCATATTATTTATTATCTATATGAACATTCAAAAAAATTATTGATGTTTTTAATAATATTAAATTTATTTTAAAATACTTTTTTTCCTGAAAATCAGAAAAAAGCATAATGTATATTATATGTTAACGACACCAGCAAATAAATTTTCAGGACTCCTTACATTTTACAAATTAAGTTTGATTATTCTATCATCATTTAAAAACAAATGTTTAGAAATGTATGTAAAATAAATAAGCAAAAAAGTATTAAGTTATTCAGAACTTAATTTTAAAATAAATTGCTTAGATCTAGATTATAAAATTTCACTAGCTTCAAAATTAGATTAAAAATCCCAAATTAAATATTTAAAAAATAATTTCCTAAAAAGTAAACGCAGACATCTTGCAACAAAAGAAGTATACTTATTTATTAATAAGTCTATAATTCATAATATATAAGTCTATAAGTATACAATAAATCTTAATTATATATCTGTAATTTACTTATAGATATATAATTAAGTTTTAGAAAATAATACAGTATTTTTTTTCTTGATTTAATTTTGAGTTGATTTTATTTTTTTCTACATAATTGTTTCAGGAAACTCTGTTGCTTGTCAGTTACTTTCATCTCATATCAGTTAATAAATCTTTGCAATATTTTAAAGTCAAAATTTGAATTACAAACAACATTTTAAAAATATTATCGAGTAGGGATGTAATTAATTGGGTAAAACTTGAAATCGAAATAAGAGCAAACTTCAAATATTTAATGTCAAAGTATTTATTACAAATGTGAGTTTTAAAAATAAGATACCATTTCAAAATAAATATTAGGATAATAAAGTATTTGTAATGTTCTCTTATCATAACTTTTTTATTCCAGATCTCAAATGTTTAAATGTATTTTGATAATGTAACAATAAAAACTGGCATGAAAATGCAATTTAATTTATTTATTTGCAGTGATTTCATGTTATAATTTAGTGTCTGCGAACAGAAGCAGAGTCACAACTTTTATGACAAAATGATGAAAAGAAAATCGAATGCAATTTACAATTTTAAAAATGAATTTCAAATTACTTTACTTTGCTATTGAAATTCGCTTTAAAAAAATAATGCATCATGAGAACAAACTAAAATCTTTAAACATTTGAAAGGGCACTAAAAATCATATATTAGATTTTGTTACAGTATACAGGCTTTATTATTATGTTGGATTAAATTGATTGGTTAAATAATATTTATCTTTAAAGTATAGCATGTAAATTAAACATTCTTCCAACTACCGTTACGATAGCCATCCTTTAACAGCTGATTCAAAGAGTTTCATATATAGGTCACAATCCTAGAATATTACCTTTGCTAACGTTCCCTGAAAGTTGTTCGAAGTCGAACTCTTTAACTTCCAAGCTGAAGGCACGGTATCGTAAACAGTGATTTACAATCCAAGAAACGATCCTCTTTCGTTGAACAAGTAAAAGTCGTGAAGAATGGAACTATAAGAACACCTGAAGAGACAGAATTATCTGGGTAACTATTAGAACTGACCTTCTTCTTTTTCTGAAAAAAATTATAGTGAGAAATTAGCATTGAACTCGTGTTCTTACCATTTTTTTTATTTAACTCGATATTTCAGATATAATTCGATATTAAAACCCTTTCCTGTATAATACGTTTAACATATAATTTACTTTTTTTTCAATTTTATGATATACAAAGTTTTTTTCAAGTCATATGTATTGAAATAAAGAGGTAATTTAAATAAGATATTACTAAGGTAATTCAAAGTCTCAATGTTGTACAGCAGAAGAGTATGCATAAATTTCCTAATTTTTAAAACCAACTACTAAAGAACTTATAAGTTTGAAAGAAAAGTAACTCACAAATGAAATTGATATTGTTGAAAAGACAAAATATCAAATTTTAAATGGTGTGAATATTTTTTGGTATAATTTCCTCTGAACTTTTGTAGAAAAGAGGCAAAATATTGGTTAATTTCTCATACCCTGAAGTTGTTGCTTTCGCCAAACATTTTTCATTTGGTCAAGAGGATCATATCTTCCCTGTTTTCCGTTTGTACGACTAATTTATGTCAGATTTTAAGCACTGTTAAGTTACTTCTATAAAAAGAATGAAACTGTAACAATTTACTATTTAAAGTAAAATAGAAATATAAAAAAAATATTATGGTGTAGTATTTGAAATTTAATGTTGATAATTTTTAAATTAAAATTGAAAGAAATATTGCACAGAAATGAATTTGATATCACTTAAATTATATAGTTTTGACGATGCCTTAAAAATTATTCTTCAGGAAAGATTTCAATTAAAATTATTGTGGATAAAAGGCAACATTTTGATTAGTTGATTGAATGCTTAATTAATGTTTTTTCTTTGAAAAATTGAAAGTATTCTTTCGGGTGTCTAAATAATAAATTGATTGAAATGCATACATCTGTTTGGACGGAAATGCGGGGCAAATGTACTCATATACATACATACATTAATGGTTGCAATGACCTTTATTTATATTAAGAAGAAATAATTTTGGGTAAATATATATATATAAAGTAAATCATATATGTACTTATTTATTTGTCACAATAATTTCTTTTAAATGATATTCCCTGATGACTTAAAGCGTTTCCTAAATCAGTGCATTATATATTATTATTATTATTTTCTCGAAGATATTTCAATAAAAATCCAATTTTTATATCTTTGCTTTTTCTTTTCCCCAGAAATTTCTGATAGATATGCCACAAAATTTATTTTTACACTATCAACAATTTACATATGAGATTAATTATCTTGCACTTTTTCCTTTTAATTATTTTAAATCAGATTTAAATTCAACTTGCAGCAATTTTTATATTTTTTTGCAATTAAACTGAATTCAAATTAGTTTCCTTTCATCATATTATTTACTTGAATAATTCTGCCAGCTTTTAGAATCAGGATTTTTTTTAAATTGTTCTCTTTGAACTTTAAATTCAGTATAGCATTTTCTATTTCGTAGCATTCTTCATTCCTAAAGCCTTCGAAACAGTATATTAGTAATATTCGAAAATGAAACACGAGTGCCAAAATTTGCAAGAAATATATTTTATGTAATTTTTTAAGTCTTGATTTAAAATTTAAATATATTACATATTAATTATTTTTCTTCCTTAATAAAAATAATTTTCTTGTTGTTAACACATTCTCAAAACTTACGTATAATTTTAGAAATTTCTCTTAACAATGCGTTAAGAAATTTCTAAAGATATGATTCCTTAAAATTAAACTTCATCATAAAACTTTCCTAGTTACGAATTAATCGAAATAAGTTTCTAAGTTATTTTAAACCTCTCAGTGGCAAAAGAAATAGATATTTTTGAACCGAAACAATTGTAATAATCTCGTTATGAAATTCATACATATAGTTTTGTTTGATAGAGGGATACGAAATGAATCGGATTTCATTCCATTTTACTCCAAATATTTCTATATCAAATGTCACATGAGCATTTCTAGTTGTCAAATTTGCAATCAAGGAATTGCTAAAAAGTAGAGAATTGGTTAGATTATTTAAAATATTTCGGTGGATTCGTCATGAAATCTGTATTTTTAAATTTAAAGTGCTATAGGATAAAATATTGGTTTTCTTTTTTTTATATATATTTTTTCAATTGAATGCTCGTTACTTTTATACTATAATCTATATGTTTTTATATTTAATGTTATTTGAAATATGATTTCATTATATATTAAATCATTAACGGAACAACATTCTTTATTATTTAACAAATATTGTTTTTATTCCAAAAATAATTACGCTTGCATAAAACAGCTGAAAAATCCCATTTCAGGTTTCTCATAAAATATCGTGTACTATGCCATTACAGGTTATTACTTTTGACGAGCAGCTGGTTCTCTAGAAATACTGCTAATGTCTATAAGCTGTTCTGCCTTTATAGATAATTACTTCCAATTATACAATCTACTACTGATTTTTCATATTTTACTATTTTTCTATTTTTATATGATCTAGATGATTATTAAAATTACGAAAAATTGATCCATTCCACACTGATATACAAAAAAGTTTTTTTTTATCGGAAAATGAAGAAGTTAAAAATTATTTGGGAAGTTACAAGGTTCTATTATTTCATAAATATGCTTAATATTATTGATTTATAATTTTAAAAGGGATTCATGTTAAAACAAAGTTATAAACTTTTTACTCATATTTAAACACTATAAAAGATGTATATTGGAAATGTTGGCGAAATAATGGAAACATTCCTGAATAAATATGGTGGAATGTTGGTAGATGTATTTTTTTTTTTTTTTTTACAAAATGCATTTTAGATTTTATTACTTTTTGAGGAAAAAAAAAGTTTGGGGAAATAGCTGACTTTTTCGATGTTAAAAATACGATTGTTGAAAACATGAATTTAATAAGGATTCTTTAATTTACAAAATATTTTGAAAGAACATTTAAGTAAGAACGTTAAAGTAGCAGGTAAATGAAAAGAATTAAGACCTTTGCATATAATTATAAATTAAGACTTATGCATTGGTCATTCCTTTACCTAAAAAATGAGTGCTTTTACTTAAGAAGCATATATTAATAATGCTGAAGCTAATCATGAATTCAGATATTTTTAAAGCTAAACGGAATTTATAGATTTTATAAGGGAAAAATTGTTGCAACTGGTAAATATTCTTGTTTCGTTTAAATCCAATAAAGTTATTTGAATAAGAGGCACATTTTTAGTATCTTTATTATCTTTAATACTTTCATTAATAATAATTAGCGAAAATACACTTACCTAAAGTAGGAATTATTTTGTAATTGATTGTGTCAACTAAGCATACAGACGATTCATTATATTAAATATTACAATACTTCAACTTAGCAGTGCAGCAATAATTTACAATTTCTTCAGGTATATTAAACTGATTATGTTTATGGTATTAGCTTCGATTTACTAAATTACAATCTCATTTATGCGGTAGATGAATAATTTACTTCAATTAACACACTCAATGTAACCTAAAGTTCTTTGCTTCTAATTATGAATTAAATGCATGCTGCTCTAAAATGTGTCAAAGCATCAGAATGTTTCGTGACAATTTCCGTAATGTATCATGAGATGCATAGCATGCAGATGGGTCCTATTTAACAATTAATTGAAAATTATTGATTTATCAGCGGTAATAACAGCAACCTGCTGATTTCGATCACGTTGGGTAGATGCAATTTGCACAGGAAAGCATTTTTATTTCCAGTACTGTATTTATTAACGTTTCATATAGATTACATAAAAGAAATAAGTAAAACTAATTAACAATATCACTATAACTATTTATTTCAACATAATTTCCTTGCACTTATCTTTCAAAATTTAGTTAAATATAGAAGAATTAAACATACATGATTTGTAAGCATTGATTCTAAAGTCAATTACTTTATCAAGCATATTTTTAAAAATAAAAGTAATATTATTGTTTCATTTTTTGATTATATCTCGAATATTAAAGAATACATAAATGCAGTTATGCAGATCAAAAACACGAAAATTGTTGAAGTTTGTGCGCTGAAAAGGATGAAATAATAGATTCTCATTTAAAAATAAATAATATCTAGAATTATTCAGCAAACATTTATTTATATTTTATGGTTTGAAGTGCGTTTGTTTGCATATAGTATAAGTTAAAAATTTATTCATGGTGTAATGAATAAGCTGGGAAAATTTCATGAGCAACATGCTTAATTTATAAAATCGAAACTGACACTTGTTGTGAGTTACCTTAATTAAATCTAATAATTTAATATGAACATATGAAATGTGTTGCTTTAATAGCAACAAGCACCATATATTGCAATCAGATGAGATTCTTTTCAATATACATGCGTGGAATTGCAGGATGACTGGATCTATGGTTTGTCTCTATATTCCAGAGACCTGAATCCACTTAATATTTTTCTCAACTAAATTTGAAGGAAAAAAATATATATACGATTTGCTTATGACACATAATGGGGTTTTTTTTCTGAAATCCTGACAGATGTGAAACGTAATTTCTTTTATGTTCTACGGAGAATACTTAAAAGAACAAAAGTTCTATAACAGTACAGCCATAATGTTTGTGCTGTTGTATTTCAATGAATTGTTAAAATACATTTAAAATGGTTATTATTTTTTCCTCCTGGAGAAATCGTTTACATTATTCGTTATCTTGAAGCATTCGTTTATATATATATGTTTTCAAAAGAACACTGAATACGTGGAAAATATTTTACGGATGAAGGTACAAAAAAAGGAAGTTGAAAAATGAATTTATTGCTATTATTTTCTCAAAAAGTAAAAAGTAATGATTATAATTAGGAATTGTTGTTTTCTTCTATGTGTTCAAAAATTATTTCTTTTATTTGTTTCAAAGTTATTAGTTTTTTATTTTAGTTCAAAATCCAGTAGAGATCACAAACTTTTGTTATTAAATTTTACCCAATTATGATATTTTGAAATTCTATTTGTTACTTAAATTTCAAGTTTTTTCTATTTATTATTATTTATTTTCTTTTTTCAATGACTGGAAAACAACATTATTGATAGTTTACTGACGATGACTCTACTGACGATGAAAACTGGGTTCTTCACTAATGCCTAGTATTTTTTTCTGCAGTTGTGCGGTAGTGTTTCTTAAGTAGCACTATTACACGGTTATAAAGCAGTATCTATTTTTTTTATTCAATAAAAATTATTAATATATTTAGAAATGCTGCATACAAATAAAAGAATAAAAGTGATCTGAGATATTTTGCAAATTCAATTGCTTAAACTTAATTAAAAGAAATTATAAAAATTCCCCTTTGTTAATAAAGTAAACACTTTACTTTTCTTTTCGTTTATTAATACTTATTTTCTAAATTTTAATCTTGATTTCTAACACTTAATTCACAAAGAGATGACGCCAAGGACATAAAATCAAAATTTTATTTAATTAATAAGTCAATTATTTTTTAATGTAAAAAATACTGTTTTGAGAGCGGGATTATACAAGAATAAAAAATTTCCAATCATCTAATTTAGAAAGAAATTAACGGAAAAAAAGATTATAAAATTTTATTCTTGCAAATATGAGGATGTTAACTAAAATATTTAAAAAAAAAATGAAACATCTAGGAAATTATTTCAGAAACGCTTCATGATCATTTAGCTAAACACTCTGAAAAAATGCATCATAATTATTGAAATACTTGTAGATGTATCTAATTTTATAAAAGAAAATATTTGCAGTTGATCTTAAAATCTGATCAACTGACGAAACTTAAGTAGCGATTCGATTTCTTTTAAAATCGAAGTTATAAGGAAAATGAATAATTAAAATTTAATGATGGGAATAATGCATTGTGAAATATTGAGCTTCACCATGTTGAGAAATAAAATTTCTTTGAAGAAACGCCATTTACATTGTCTCGGAAACATCTGGTATAAACATCCATTTCTAAAGTTGAGACAGAAAACGGGGATTGATTTAGATGTTTTCTTCAATACATGAAAATTGTTAAATCTGTCCTCAAACAATCGTCGCATTAAATCAAAATGAGGCATTGATGTAGCTGAACTAAACGAATCTGCTGAGTGCAAAACAAATTATATCATATAATACGTTTGTTTACATAATTAAATCTTAAACGCATGAAAAACTACAGATCTTTATAAAAGCCAATGAAGCGAAACGAAATGAAAACATCGGCTATATCCATAAAAACACATTAAAAACCGAATATAAAAATTGATTCAAAATAAACAAATAAATAATATGGAATTATTGATTCAAATAAACTCGAAAACCCCAAATTATCTCTTCCCATGAATGTGGTCTTCCCTAACTTAATGTGATTAGTGTTTCGAGATTTTTTAAGTCTCTTTTTATCTGGAAGCAAATTAGTGGGAAAAGCATTAATGAGACATTTCCCGAAAATAACAACAGGCCTTATCGTATTTCTCTCCACCAGTATTGTCCAGATTTTGAACGCTAATTAGCTGATGGTACAGAGATCATTTTTAAGATAAAGCACTGAATGCAGGGAAACAGCTCCCAACGGTGAAAGTCGGCGACTATCAGAAAATGATATTTGCGGCTTTTTAAAATAAAGCTGCCGCTGAGATATTAATATTGGATTATTAAAATTTACGGCTTTGCCTGCGTAAAGACATTGTTGACATCATGAAAATAACAGCATGTTTATGCTTGTTTCTTTCATTTTCCCCATGTTTTTTCTTGTATAATGACACATTTAAATTTAGTTATTCTTGCACCTTGAAATATTTTGTAAGCTAAAATATACTGTTTAATCATTTATGAGTTTATTAACTAAGGGTACCTTCCGAAAAAGGGCCGAATATTTTAAAAAATGATCTAATAGATCGAGAGCCCATTTATAAGGACAAGAGCAATTATGCTCCTGTTTTCATTCTTTTCTTGAGTTGTAGATTGTGAGAATATGAATTTGTTGGTCGAATTTTTAAACTAGAAATTTCACGGTGCAAAAGGAAATTGATTTCATTCTTTTTCATGCGATGAAAAAAATGTATGGTATATATTTCCTTATTCCTGGTTTTCTTATAAATAGCTCCAGTCACTGAAATTCAGATGATGCTAAAATAGAGGGGTGGAAAAGTATATTAGTAAAATAGGCATAAATTATATCAATTATTTTAACTTGTTAATTATTTTAATACAGGGGTGGAAAAGTACATGCAATTTGATTAATAACAGAACTACCAGAGATGGACGTAGACATAAATCTATCAATTAATTTTTACTGTTAAGACCTGTTAAGTGAAAGCCCAAGAAGACAAAAATGTGAGTAAATTTGTAAGACAATGAGTAAAATTGCTCGATTAAACTAGCTAATTTTCTGAATTGAATGCTATAGTATTTGTAGAATTAAGTTCAGAACTAGAACATAGTAACCTGGGGTAATTTGTTTTGTTATTTAATGCGCTCAATTAATGTACAAAAATTTATGTAATATTTTACAGAACCTGTTTTATGAAATTTCGCCATGAAATTATTCTGTAGATAATTAAGCTATGAAATTATCCTGTAGATAATTTCGTTACATCTTTCTATTGTATCATGAAATTTACGATGTCTTGATTTCTACCTTTGGAGAGAGGGATAATTTAATAGCCAAAGTATGATCATAAGAGCAATGAATCATAATTTGAAGCAAATTACAAAGGTCACGTGAAGAGTACAAGGTCACGTATTATCCTTTTAAACTAAAAATAAACTGAAATTAACATAATAATTCGTAATCACTAGCCTATAGTAATCCTAATAGGAAAACCCTTGATATGGCCTTAACCTTGTAAAATTTAAAATGGAAGATGTTTTATAAAGTATTTAAATAAGATATTTTATTACCATTTGATTTGCATCTTTCAATTCAGTAGAAAATTCCTTGATTGGGTTGATAAAGTATAAAAAACAGTGAAATTTAAATTCCTTCAAATATAATCTTTAAAGAATTTTCTGCAACTGTATCACTTTTGGGAAAATATCAATGGCGTATCGGTAATTAAAATACAAATAACAGAGGACAGGAAGATAATATTCAGATAACTTGGATATTGGAAAGAAAATTTTTTATTGAAGAAATGCATCAACAATTTGAAAAAAAAATAGAAAAACACAAAATATTCAGCTACTGAAAATAATATATAATTATGTTAAAAGTTCAGGAGATCTCTCCAAGACTAGATCGAAATCTTCAAATCATATCCAGAATCATAATGTTTAATTATTTACCGTGCTAAATTCGGGATTCTATAAAGTTGTACTTCTTGTAATTTTCCAAATAATTGAGTGAGATTAGTTTATGAATCTTTAACTTTGGATATTTTTAAAATATGTTTCTATATAGTTATAAGCGCTGCTTTTTACAAATGGATATTTGTTGATGTTTAAAGGCTCCTATTGTTTTTGAAACACTGATTTCTCTAAATTTGCAGAAATTATTGCATTGACCGAAAGCTTTACAACAATTAAATTTGAATTCAGAACAATCTTAAATTTCTTTGGTTTATCATGAACAAAAGGAAAAAAAAGCTTCTTAGAATTGGACAAAGATAAGTTATATAGAGAAAAAAAGGTGCCTTGAAATTAGAAAAAGAATTTCTAAGAATTTTAATATCTTATCCTTACTTTCACTAATATGTAAGAGGGGATTTGAAACAGAAACAGTCAGTTATAATTTAATAATTAATTTAATGCCATGATATAAATATTTCCAATTAAATTTGACGGGTTAAAATTTACGGATTTTTTATATAAATGAAAATTAGTAGATTCATGAATAATGCTCTTAAAACTACTAATTGATAAATTTATATGCATATATTTCAGTATAGTGAAATGCAGAGAAACTGTACGTAGATTACAAAAATTCAATTATTGTAATTTTTTGTCCTATCACACTGCTTCATTGTTTAGCAAATTTTGTATCATTAACGATTTTGTATATTAGAAAAGAAAAGAAATTATAAGTTTAATTTATTCATAGATGGTGAATATTTAATTCTATTCAACTAAATATCATTTAACTGTAATTAGTCAGTTGATTTAGCTACAGTCATTAAATGTTTTCTATTTACAGAAAAATTTCTATTTTTTGTAAAGAAAATTGCTCCGATCATAATGTAAAATTTCATAAGCATTCTTTATTAACAATTCAATTGAAATACCTCCCTAATTCGATTTAAATGCATAAAAAATAATAATTCACTTAAAAATTCCACATTATTCATAAATAATTTAGATTAAAATGGCACTTATGAGAAGTATGATTTCTAATAGTATCAGAAATTATAAATATTTTCGAGTCTATTACAATAACAATAAAGATAAATATTTGTGAGTTTCGGTGTATTTTTGTATCCAATAGGACATATTGTTTGCTTAGAGCGACAAAAATTGGCATAAACACACTTTCCAGTGTGAAAAGGTGCACAGTGCAGCGATTCTCTGGAAATTTTAAAGAATTAAAAGAATCAAATTGTAGCTTATTCCGCGGAAACTTTCAAATATTGTAGCACAAAAAATTATTTTTATAATCTTAAAATTCAAAAAATTATGATTTCAATGATTGCAACTCTATTATAAAATATTTATCAAAAATATATTATCCAATAACATATTTGATATAAAGTAAAAGATAACCTACACGAGCACATCAAAAGTGCAAGAGAAATATAAGATTTTATCAACGCATAGTCCTCTTGTTGACAAAAGCTCAAATCGTTCTATTAAATTAACTCTCACTTTAAAATAAATATAAAAATACATAAATTTCAGAACATGCATGAATGAAGTGAAACGATGAATAATCAAATGATTGGAGGATTATATAAAGTATAGTACATCGATGTACATGTACAGAAGTACATCGACTGACTAAAAAAGCATTGTTATTTAGGTAATTTAGAATATTCTCATCACTAAAAGTATATAAATATCTATTAGATTAGAAATTGGTTGTTTGGCATCTTCAAAGCTGACACCCTGCCTCTCCAGTCTTTCAGGAAAATGTTATTTGACAAATAAAAAAAATAAGAAATAAAAGTTTCAATCGACAAGAAGCTGATTCTAAAGAAATAAAGGAAAAAAAATGAAATGAATCTAAAAAACAGAAATTGAAAACTTTTTATGAAAATTTCAATATAAGTAAGGAAATTTAAAATCAACATGCATAAGCACTGTCAGTGTATTTGGGCTAATCCAATGTGTGTTTTAAAATATTTTTCAAAATGCAGTAAGACATTTTCAAAGAACAGCAGAGACCTAATTAAGCAGAGTCAAGAATTTCGAACACTCGATTTTTAAATTTCGTTTCTGAAAAGAAATCAGAATCTGTAGTCTTTACTTGTGTTCCCGGACGCATCAACAAGAAAATTCATTACATGAGATAATATCGAAATATAAAATGTTAACGCTTTATTTATTGCCAAGCTAATCGAAATACTTTTGTTTAAACTTCATATCTTGGTATATTTGTATTTCAATTAAGATATTTTTAAAGCAATTGATAACCGAATAAAAACAGTTAACCATTATAATATCTGCATCTACAGATATTAAAAATTATCTCTACAAATAATAAGGGAACAATTGTTTCGCTGGGCTAAATGGTTGCTAAAAATTTCAATTAAATGTTTTATGTAATTTGATTTTAATGGCTTTCTCAACTATACACTTTAAAATTCAAACCCTGATAGGTATATAACTCATATTATTTTAGAAGTCTTATATGGTTATGTTCATTGTACTATACAGTTTCCTAATTTTTTTTAATCAATATCTCTCTGCATCTAATTATATTACAAGAAAACGATGAAGTCTTTCAAAATGGGCACCCTTTAAAATTATATTGCCATTGCTAGGCTCTGTAGTTCAATTGCAAGTACGCATTAAAGTTCAAGACTTTAATTTAAAAAAAATCTTATATTGAAACTTCATTACCAAAAATTAAAAAAAAAATGCAAGAATACATTACAGTCGCATTAATGAAATAGATTTGAATATAAATTCAACAATGACATGTGTCTTTTTTTAAATATGTTTAAAATATCTTTATATTTAAAAAAAAGCTGAAAAACATATCCAGTACATTTACTGATATAGTAAGAAATTCTTACCAGTGATACCAATGTAATATACAAAAACCATTTTTAATTTGTAATATTCAGTAAGTTATGGTAAAAATAAATCAAAATTTTCTTCAATTTTTAGTTTATTAAAATTTTAAAAAATGCTTCCTATATTTTCACCATCCCATATATATATATATATATATATAACCAATCTAAAGTAAGAAAAAGTTTGAAAACGAAACTAAAATGAAAACGAAACAAAACAGTTTCGAAATCGCAACTAAAATTTATTACCTATTTAAACTAAAACCAAAAAGGAACTTCATAGTATTTAGAGAGCGCAATTGCAGCTATTTCTAAAACACAGATGAATTGATACTAAAGTATTAGAATCAAGTTAATAGGAAAAACAAAAATCAAATAAAAATTAAACCAAAAAAATTATTAAAAAAATATTAAAAAAGAATCCGGCCTGAAGACTTTTTCAAGGGTCACCCTCAGGCAGGGATTCAAATAAAGGGATTTTTTCTGTGAGGACATACAGACATAAGTCTAATAATGATTCCTCGTGACCCGAAAATCCCCTGAAATTATGCTCAAGAGATATACCATTTTAACAGAAAGGAAATACAAAATAACAAATTAGAAAAAAATAACCACAAAGTAAAAATACAATAAAAACAATAACAATAAAAACAAAAACAGCATTAAAATTAAAATTAAAATTAAAAACGAAAAGGCCAGAACATACCATCCAACAGAGAAGGAAACTTTAAACAATCGTTTGTGATTTCCTGTTTTAAAAAAAGTTAACGGTAAATTATGTAAACAGAGGTAGGCACCCAGCGCCATCTATTGAGTGATCCAATATGCAAGTAAAGTTCTATTTTTATTTAAGCCAAAAGATTAATCCCAAACCATACCTTGTTTAATCAAAAAGTTGACATTACAGTAATTTCTAAGAAATTCATTATTAATTAAATTTTTAATGAAGTTGTTTGATGCTTCAATATAGGAATTTTTATTATTGCAAACCTTTTTGATCCGGTTAAATTGTGAGAAAATCAGATCTTTGAAAATTTTAGAGTTTAGATTGGAATGGTAGTTACATAGTTTTGTTATTTTAAAGTTGAAATCATCCCTTTTATCGTATATACCAACTATTGTTTTATCATTAGCAATTTCGATTTTTAAATCCAGAAAGGTAGCCTCAAGTTGATTTTTATTTGTATCTTTTAGAATTAAATCTTTTGGATAGCAATTAGTAATAATATTAGTATTGTCGAAGTTAATCAAAAGTAGGTCATCAATATATCTCCACCCGTTTATTAAATTATATTTAATTATTTTTTTCTCATAGTAATGCAGGAAAATATTAGCTAAAGCACTTGAGAAAGCTGTCCCCATTGGAATGCCCTTGACTTGTTTATAAAAATTAATACCATTAAACACGTAATTTTCAGTAATATTAAAATTACATAACTCAAGCCAGTTATTTTTAGGAATGATATTTTCATTTAAATATTCGTCATATATAAAAGTGCAGACCTTTTTTCGGGTCACGAGGAATCATTATTAGACTTATGTCTGTATGTCCTCACAGAAAAAATCCCTTTATTTGAATCCCTGCCTGAGGGTGACCCTTGAAAAAGTCTTCAGGCCGGATTCTTTTTTAATATTTTTTTAATAATTTTTTTGGTTTAATTTTTATTTGATTTTTGTTTTTCCTATTAACTTGATTCTAATACTTTAGTATATATATATATATATATATATATATGCTAGAATTTATAATTAAAAACTTGACGAGCATACATATTCATCTTTGTTGTTGGCAAAGATGAATATGAGTGTCGGGGTTTTCAAGAAGAATCATTAGAATTAGAGATCTTGCTTGGAAGATGAAACTGCATCCTACAGATTGAATATTTTGGAAATTTATTTAAAAAGAGTAAGAAAAATAATCATTTGATGTACTTTTACCCTAATATCTTACTGTTCAAAAATGAATTTTATCTTATCAACTAATCAATTTAATTATAAATAAAAGTTTAATCAAACATAAATTTAAAAATTAATTAGTTAATTAACAACAATTTCAAGTTAATTAATTAACAACAACTGCTGTGAAAAAAATTCATATAGCTTTTCACTATTTATACAAATATTTTATCCCAGAGTTTTTTTCGTTGGTGAATATGAATGTATAAAAATATGGCTTATTTTTCCATAGTAAAATATACTATTTAGGTTTAACTTCACAAATAATAAAACTCGAATTTTAAAGAACGTAATAGAAAATTAGGGAAAGGCTTATTACAGTGAACAGAACAATGTAACAATGTAAAATAGTAGGAATTAGAGGACTATTAAAATCTGAAGCTTAAAAATATTTTGCTTTGGAGAAAACATTAATATAGAGTATCAAATTGAACATTTTAGCGACTATTAATCTTATCATACTAGCTGGTTTTCAAAGATGGCAAATCGTTAATAAATTAAAACGAGCAAATAAATTGAATAAAGATTTACCCCTCTTTTCAGTCTCAGTATTTTTTTTTTCGTGATAGATCTTGAAAAGACGCCCATTATATGAATGATATTTTGTTATGCAACATACTGAAAACTACATTCTGTGAATTAAAATCTTTACGCCTGTATCTTTATCTCTATAGGCCAGGGATGGGCAAACTACGGCCAGCGGGCCAAATTCGGCCCGCCAGAAGGTTTCATCCGGTCCGCGGATATAATTTTAATTGGTATGTGGCCGTTTTAAGCCACATACCAATTTAATTTAAGGAAAAAAAATTGCCCCCAAAAATGTGTAAGAAAAACGATACAGTAAAAAACTGCACAAACATTAATTTTTTGCAAGTTAAATAACATATAAAATCTTTTGTTTTTACTTATCCTAAATTCCCAAATAAATTGCATCAAGTAGTCAAAATGCTGATCCTGATGTATTCCTTGTTTTTTACGCAGTAACTTTTTTGTTAAGGACCAAAAATCCTCGATATTCTGTGTCTGAATATTTACATCGTTTGGGCTTACAAAAGTTCTGGAATCGTTAATTTGTTGGTGACCAAAATCTTCGTTATTAAAGAGAGCGCTTCTATAAGCACGCCGCTCATGTGTTATTATTGTAGTCCCAGGAAGAACATATTCATCTAAATTCTCAGCATTGCTTTAATATTTCTATTTGTTACAGGCACAAGAAACGACTTTTTACTTGCCCGTTCGATACCTCCAAATACCATTGCCCTGTAGTTACCCGACCTCTATTATACTTTCTTTAAAAAAAAAAAGACTTTTGTCTAACTCGATGATTTGTGGACTTCCATCTTCAGTTAGGCCACCCTGCTTGTCATTATTACTTATTATGTTACGTACTATTACGTCTCTTATTTTCTCACTATATTCTCCGACTGTTTTTCTACTGATATCTGTCTCATATGACATATGATAATGTTTAATATATGTATATATAATAATGACAACTTGTTTTAGGCTATGTTCAAAAGCCTTTAATAAAGGAATCCGATCTCATCGATCGGGAAGCGTTGCAAGGTTTCTAAAAGTTCCAAGTAAACCGTCAACATTTTTTGTCAAACGTGGATTACCAACGCAACGCTTGCACCTCATTTCATTTGCTATTAAACTAGCACGGGTCAGGAAAATAATCTGACTATTTGCATTAAAAAATCATTTATAATATTTTCATTGATTTTTAATTTATATATATCTTCTTCTGCGTATCTTTCGTCTTTTTTTATAATTTGAACTTGTGAAACTTTTACCATTTTTTTTTTTCAATGCGGGTTTAAAACTGCACCATACTTTTAAATTCGCCGGTCCGATGGAAAGTAAAAGAAATATTTATTTTATATTTACCTTCTTTTCTACTTTGTTAGATATTGTTATTTTTTTCTTTTTTTTTAAAGGACTGATGATCTTTTTACTTTCTCTATTTTTGTTCTACAAAACATAAATTGACAAAAATATCAAGCACAACCCGCTTTCAATAGGTAAAGTGTTAAAAGCGGAAGTTCTTTGTTAGTTATTACTATAGACTGGCGCCAACAAGCGTTATCTCTTTCTCGGAAGCAGACATATGTGAATCCATTATAGATGGATTATACCTCATATGTGGCAGACTGCGCATTTTAAGCTCCAGCCAGCGGCTTGGAAAGATTGCGGACATATAGCATCATTGTGAATAGTAGTGAAAGTATTAAAAGCATAGCGTAGCTAAGTTAGTATTTGTTTGGGTTATTCGTAAAATATTTCTACTCCAAAATGTCTACTAAAAAACTTAAAGTTGATTCAGAGTGCCGTGCTTTTAATGATAAATGGTCCTGGATTTTTTTGTTTTTGTTTTTTACAGTTGTTAAAGATAAACCAGTGTGTCTCATCTGCAATGAAACTATAGCAATCCTCAAAGAATATAACATTTCCCGTCATTTTACATCTAAGCATAAGAATTCCAATTACGATGAAATGTCCGAATCAGAAAGAAAAAAATATGTAGAAAGTCTTTGTAAAAGATTATCAGGCCAACAAAATGTTTTCAAGAAGGTAAGCACTATCCAAGAAACAGCTACACATGCATGTTACATTGTAGCATACAATATTGCTAAAAATAATAAAGCTCTGACTAATGAGGAGTTTGTTAAACAATGCATGCTCCAAGTTTGTGATGTTTTATGTCCAGACAAGAAAAATAATTTTGAGACTGTAAGCTTATCTCGAAAAACGGTGACTTCTAGAATCGAAGCCATCAATAAAAATTTGACATCACAATTAGACTCAAAGATTGGTCACTTTAAATTTTGCTCTATAGCTATGGATGAAAGCACTGATATAAATGATACAGCTCAATTAGTATTGTTTATAAGAGGTGTTGATGAGAACTTTGAAATTACCGAGGAACTGGCGTGCATGCGTTCTTTAAAGGGAACTACAACGGGACGTGATATTTTTCGTGAATTTCAGGAAGGGCTTTTAATTATGAAAGTACCTGTAACAAATATATGTAATATTACGACCGATGGAACACCAAATATGGCAGGGAAAAAATTTGGATTTCTTGCACTCTTTAATCAAAACTATCCCGGGTACAATGTTGTTTTTCTACATTGTGTTATACATCAAGATGATTTGCGTAAATCTGCATTGAATATGAAACCAGTGCTTGATGCAGTCGTGAAGCTTGTAAACAATATTTGATCTCGTTGGCTTACTCACAGGCAATTTCGAGATTTTCTTCAGTTCCTGCAATCTGAATACTCTGATGTGCTGTATTACACGAAAGTAAGGCTGCTTAGAGCAGGACGTGTTTTCGAGCGAGTTTGGCAGCTGAAAGGCGACATTGTGTCGTTCTTCCATGAAAAACAGTGTTCTGCGGAGTGCGAAATCTTAGAAGACGCAGAATGTCTTACGGACTTTGCATTTTTCACAGATCTTCTTTGTCATATGAACAACTTGAATGTCAAGATGCAAGGGAAAAACCAATTTATCGGCGATATCTGGGCCCATCTCAAAGCTTTTCAACTAAAACTTAATCTGTTTGCTGGGCAACTAGCTAAGAACGACTTTTCTTATTTCTCGAGGTTAAATTCAATATCCTCAGGAAATAAAGAAAAGTTTAAGAACTATGAAGATTGCTTAAAAAAACTGCATTCTGAGTTCGAACGTAGATTTCAAGATTTCAGTGCCATTCAAACATAATTGGATATTTTTACCATGCATTTTAACGTAAATTGTGAAGCTGTGAACTCAGCTTTGCAGCTTGAATTAATTGAGTGGCAATCTAACAATCCTCTCAAATAGTGGTTTCTAAATATGCAAAAGTTAGAGTTTTACAAATCTTTATCGAAAGTAAGTTTTCCAAATTCAATATCTCAAGTCCAGAAAATCAGTGCTATGTTTGCTTCATCTTATATATGTGAACAAGTATTTTCATCTATGAACCTTAGAAAGAATAATTTCAGAAGTAGACTGACAGATGAGCATTTAGCCTCGTTCCTTAGAATCAGTGCATTTCACTTCGAACCTCAATATAAGGAACTTTTAAAAATGAAATCGCAATTTCATTCATCTCTTTAACATATTTAAATTGTAGTATTTGTATATTGCTTTTCTCATTTTCAAAAATTTGTCTTGGCCCGTTAATTTTTTTTCTTCGATTTTTGGCCCGCGACCGAAAACTTTTGACCATCCCTGCTATAGGCTATCAAAATAAATGATTCCTTGTTATTTTCCCCATGAATGACTTTTATGAATGGTTACAACAATAAAATTATTCAGACTTAAAAACTGATCTTTTCTAGGCGATTATACCCAAAATTATAAAGTAGAAGTAGCTATGATAACAAACTATTAAATTGTTATATTTTGTGAATTTGTAGAGCTATAGAAAACATTTCAATGCAAAGAAGAAATTTTAATAAAATTCTATAAAAGGGTGCATAATAGTTGGTTTCCGCACTGGTAAATAAACAATGCTGCAACAGATGTTGCTTAGCCAGAACTCATAACAAAATAGCTTCATGCATTTTTCGAGCCCCAAATTCAGAATATATTTCTCCTTCTTATTGAAACCTTCATTGAAATCATAGTGTATTGAAAAATTTCAATGCAAAAACTAAATATGATCCCGAATACTATCTACATTTTCAAATATATGTTGGATTGTTTTTATTCAAAATTTATTCCCCGGTTACAATGCAGTCATATTTCGTCCTCCACGATGAGAATATGTGAAAATGTATGTAAATAGAAAAGTATTTCGAAACGTGTTGGGCATCAAATATTTCAAAAGAATGAAAAAAAAACAGTTTTCAAGAGAAATGTGAGGGGTTTATATAATACATGTAAAAAAAATAATATTTCAAATAAGTATGACAGCAATATCTTCCTTATACATATTTCAGGAAGTAAAGAAAGCCGAAATAGGAGTAGTCAAACAACTTGTATTAATTTACTCTCAAGAAATTATCCTAATAATTCAGAATTATCTAAAATTTGGAAACATAATTGTAACCAATAAAGTCTTTTCAATCAATAATGCAAAGTTGGTTACCTGCAACATTTATTAATGTTAAATGACTATTTTAATAAAATATTCACAATTACTATAATTCTTTAAGAACAAATACAAATAAGGCAAAAAACCTTCTTTATATTAATCTTTAATTCTAAACAATTACTGAAAATAAGTATTTAGTGCATTTTATAGAATTTTTATCGCTTTTCATAATAATTGGGTTGATTCCAGGAACGATTCAGAGCAAATTATATTCAAAAGAGTTAATTATATTCAAAAAAAATATTTTTCTTTTAATCATAACGAATTAATCTGATACAAATTGGAGAAAGAATATTAGCAATACATAGTTGTTTTTTATGATTCTGAATATAATGAAAACATGATGAACATTAAAGGAGGCACAATACATCTCAGAAATTAAGCAATGACATTTTTTTTAATCCTAAATTCTTTGCATTGTCTAAAAAGTATCAAGATTTTTTTTAAATGATTAAAAGTTTACGAAATGCAATTTTTAGAACAATACAGATATTAGTGTTTAATTTTTTTTGAAATAATGTTACATTTTTGATAAAAAAAAGTATTTTCTATTTGATTTGAAATGAATGATATATTTTTTTAACTGTTTTTAATGCAAACAAATAGTTTCTTTCCCTTATATAAAAATTGATGAAATTTTCTCGCCTTATCTTTTATATTTATAGAGTAAAATTCAAATAGCATATATATTTTTTGGAATGTGATTACATTAACATTAACATGATATATTTCGCAAATAATACTATAAAAATAATAGCAAAGTATATAAAAAATCGCAATTATTTATAGCTCTTCAATGAAAAAATAAAGGAATTATGTTATTTGCTTATTGCTGCGACAATGTTTTTAGAAATTATAATACTTGATTTTAAAAATATTTATAGTTAAGCAATTAAGAAAAAGAACTGATTGTTTTTCAGTAGGTCAGAGAAAAATATTTTAAAACGAGTACTTGGAATGCTTATATGCTTGAAATTCATTAGAAATAAAAGCTAATAAGAGAATTTCGATACATATGGTTAAAACAAATTGTAAATCGAATGTAATTTTTTTAATATTATTGTTTCTCATCAGTTATACACAGATAAAAGAAATATAAGTAATCTAAATTTATAGTAGTTTTTAATCCATATTCAAATTGATGAAATATTTCTATCAGAAAAAAATATATATTTTTTGCCATTTTTAGTTATTTTATTTAAATTTCACTAACTTGTATTCTATGCGAGAAATATCCACTTTATGCTAGAAATTATTTAATTTGTGTTTAAAAATCACATTAATAATTGAGTTTTGAGTTTGTTTTAAGAGTTTACATTTTACAAATTTTATTAAACTATTCATAATCACACATATATTAATTTTTTTAAATTGATTTATATATATCTATTCCATTTTTATCAACGAGAAAATGTTACCCAATTAATGTTATCCGACGGCAGTAATTTTAGATGCATAGATAAATGTCTAATTGCATAAAATTATTAGAAAGATAATCATTATTTATCTGAATTATATATTATTTATAGAAGATAAAAATATTACTTAGGGGTCATCAAAACAATTAATAAGAACTAATAATGATCTGATTTCTTTTTGTAAAAAACATTTAGAATAATTCCATCTCTAATAATTTGATAGGAACCGAGGAATCGTTTGTCATTTGTTCTGGTTTTTAGCTAGTTAGTTGAATAATTCACGATCAGCTTTTGAAACCGCTTCCATCAATGACTTATTCATTTCTTTAAATTCAGGTAGTCTAATACATAAATCATTTATGATCAATGTATTAATCAGCAGTCAGATTCCGTTAATCATGTAATAATCTTAATTACATTTCTCATATTATAAAATTCATAAAATATGAAATTGTGATACTGAAAGAGAAATGTGTGATATCTATTTCATTTGTTTTTCAAAACAAGGAACTATGTCTAATTTTCGATGTTACGATAATAAGTAAGACATTTTAGGAGTTTGGAGTAGTTTTCTTTTATTTGTCCTATGAAATAATTGGATTCTATCTCAAATAAAGCAACACAAAGGTTTGCTGCCGGAAATTTCCCATAGCTTTTTTTTATTTTGTATTCCTGAGCATATATATGAAGAAAAACATTTCACCTTCAAACATTTCATTGAAACGTGACTTAATAATTATTTTATTTAGTTTTTATACAAATTTTATGATTTTATGCTCTTTTTTTTTTTTTGATATATTGTAAAATTTTGTCCAATTAGGACTCATTGTATCTGCTCAGAGGAGGGAGATAATAAAGAAGATATACATTTCATTTCATTTGAATTAAGACGTATGTTTAATCTTTCTAAAAGTTAAACAGATCTAAAATTCATGATTATTTATCAAAATTAGGAAAACAAATATGATAGCTTTCGCAGCACGGGAGATAAAACATCATCACAAGTCAGCAGAGACGTGCTTGAAAATCATGGTTGCTGCAACTTCATTAGGATAACTAATAGATTTAACTATTCTCCCATGAAAGGCAATATGGATATTGTGTTCTGAGGCAATATGAATATTCTATTATATGTTCATACATTATTTTTGAATGCATTTTTTTCAATACATTTATTCTAGTGTACGTAAAAGGATTGAAATAAAGCTGTCAATTGCAACTACTAAAAATAAAGAATTGCAAAATAATAGAGATCTCTCTATCTCATATGTAAATTAGTGTCGTTCAAAAGCTGTTCCCACATGTGCTACCGTATCTTTCACATAAAGGAAGTGATATTTTTCAAATTTTCTCGGACAATAAATATTTTTTATCGAGCAATTTTATGGACTTTTTTTCTTGAAACATTTTCTTTGCTATTGAGAATAAGAATTTTTATATGTCTAGAAAAATGATTTTTTTAAAAAGTAAATGAAAATGTCATAATATAATTTTACTCAGTTTTTTTACAATAAAAAAAGCAATCAATATTTATTAAGAAAAAATTAAAATGTTGCATAACTCAATATATTTAGAGTAATGAAATGAAGTTTATTTTTCAGTAGATATCCATGGCAATGGAAACAACTTTAACATATTGTATTTCAGATTATCTAACTATTTAAGATCTCATGATTTGTCATGTAATATATTTAATGATATCTTATATTTCTGTATAACTAATATTATAAATAAGTGTCAATTTAACCTAAATATGTGTAAGATTATTACTTCATTTGTGTAATTTCTTCAATCTTATTAAACTAATATATTCTCTTATTGAACATATTTAAATTATTTAAAAATTAGACGGTTGAAAGAAATCATGGAATAGGAAAATATAATTATATTTGATGATAAATTCAGAATATTCGAACGGCTTTTTAATTCAGGATTCAAGAACTACTATTATATTGATATTGTGTGCAAATAATACTGAAAACGTATTTGAGGAATTCGTGCATATATTTTTACTATAAAATTATTAAAATTGTTTTATGATATTTAAGATTTTTATCTCAATTTCGTTTTGTACGTTTAAAACAATAAAGATTAGTAAAGGTTTAATAACTGTAGGTAATGCATAAGTGAGATTATATAGAATAAGCTATAAATAATAGGTTGATAATATTTCAACCTTTTTCCAACAAAAATAGATGGGAATAATTGGGTAGAAATGTTCCCATTTGCATAAATGATATTTAAATCTGAGATATGCGATTTATTTAATAATGTACCTTATATTTTAAATTTTACAACACAATTATAATTAAATAGAAAGTATATTATATTATTTGAATGTTATTATAAATTAATAAATGCATTAAAATTTATAAAAATACTAAGCATTTTACTATTATGTGTAACTAGTACACAAGTGAGCATTTAATTATGGTTTAATGCTATTCAAAATATTGCTAATGCATGATAACTATGTAATAGTTTTAAAAACTCACTGCAAACTAAAGAAGAATTAAATGAGAAATGATACATATAGCAATGGCAGTAACAAATAATGTAAAAGCAATCGATAATAAAAAGTACCAATATTAATTTCGCCCAAAGAAATATATTTCAGAGTTAAATAAAAGCGAAAGGAAACTTTAAATTTTAATATGTCTAATAATAATGCATTCCTTATGGTAAATACAAATTAGCTCTAATAACTAAGATTCTGTAAATAAATAAGAAAATATTGTTATAAAAATATTCATCCAGTTCCTAACAGCAATTTAATTAAGCACCGAATATTCAAAAGCCTGCTTATTAATCACAGTTATGCAAACTATTTGAGTGTCGATTGCAAAAAAAGAAAGAAAATTCAAATCAGCAAACAAATGTTTTATTACACAGACAAACAGTGATAATAGAAGAAAACATTAAAAGAAATGTATTGATAAAACACCTCGATATTTATTTCACTCACAGATACAAAGCGAAATCGATAGGAAATTGTCTAGTTGTAGCCCCGCTGAGCAACTAACGACGTCATTAAAATCAGATTCACGAAGAAGAGAAAGAGAAATAATAATATTATTTTTTTCGTTCAGATTTTTTTAAAGTTTCCTCTTTTGTTCTCGAGTTACTTGTTAGAAAGAAATAATAAGCACGTTCGAAAAGAAAATAGGATATCATGAGAAAAATGAGATTTGCGGAAGGCTCTGGAAAAAACAATCGTGCACTCTTTTCACACTGTGAGTGTGAAGTACATGTTTGATGCTGGAACAATGGTATTGTAGTTCCCGAAAAGTTCCCATTCGTGCTTTGTTATTGGTTGAATCTACTAATAATTATATTTTTAAAGGAAAAAAAAAAGATATTTTAAATTTCTCTGAGTATTGTTGCACATATAGGCGTAAAAATTAGTTACTAAATAGTTTAAAATTATATCATTGATAAATCTATATTTTGCAATGAATCGATCGAAAATGTTCTCACATTCTAACACTTCCATGAATTATAAAAGATACTAAAAAAGATTGAAAAATATTTCATTAATTCAGAATAAAAATAATGTAAAAACTTATGTACCTGTATTTTGTGTTTCTCTGGTAGTCAGTTCGCAGAACTCTCTATATCAACAATTATTGTTAAGTTGAAAAGGTGTCTTTTTTAATGGAAATTCAGGGGTGAACTAAGTATTTAAACATAATTCTTCAAAGTCTTAAAAACTAAAACATTTGTACTAAATTTTCAAATTAAACATTGTGGCTTCAATTGCTATTGAAACTATACAAATAAAAATATTTATTAACTTCACTGAATAATAATTGCTATAAAAATTTAGTAGATATTAAGCAAAGCATTAGAATAGGTGTTTGTAATAAATATTGATATAAAAGAAACGACAATAAAATTAAGTATCATGCATTATAAGGTCACTGAATTCTCTATCCATAATAAGGAGAAGATTTAAAAGCTTGTTCACCAGAAACGCACGCTTTACAAACTGAATTTCTAAATTCTTCATTGCTATGAATATTTTAAGTGTTATTCGTGACTTGCTACTCATGTTATCTTATGAAGTGTAACTAACATTAATTTATTCAAAATTTAAACTGGAGTTATACTAAGTGTCACTAAAATTAACTGCAACAGGAAATAATCCTATTCATTTGGACACATAGTACTTTTAGTTCATTCGCATGTTTAGTAGATTAATTTGAAAGTCAATGCCAAGCCCTTGATTAAACAATTAGAATCTAATGAAGGAACAATATAAGTAATTCAGAAAATCTAAAATGTTCAGCAGAATTCAAAATTTTATCATTTACATATAAATAGTTACAGGCTATAAAATCGAAATCCGAGAATAAATTATTATTTAATTTATTCAAAGATTTTGTTTTTGCGAATATAACTTTACTTTTTAAATGTTTTTTTTTTCTTTGAATACATATTACTACTTATTAAAAAATATATTTTTAATATCTTAATGCTACTTAACAATTATACCTCATAAAAATTGTCAAATGATAATGTATTGATTGTGATGTTTCTGGTTTTAACATTTTTCAGCTGAACAGTTTTCAATTTCTAAAATTTTGATTTTAATATCACATTTTAAATAAGTATGAAACATTTTCGCTCCTTATAGTATTGTTTCCTGGCTATATTTACATGTTCAAACCAAAAAATGGTCAGTGATAATAAAATCTATCTAAATGATTCGATGAAAATATAGCGAAATGACTCAAGTCCTTTTTTTACAAAAATTTACAAATTGGAAATAAAAATTAATTATCAATTGCAATTGACTTTTTATAGATTTCACTTTAAATATCTGTAGGTCATTTATATAACTGAATTATATTAACAAAAGTAAGATTCACTTTATATACGTTAATTTTTAAAAACTGTAAACATTTTTAAAGCAAATAAGAATATTATTTCAGTATCCTTAAATTATAATGGGAAGTAATTCAATGAAGCTCATCGCTTTCTCATTTTTCAAATTAAAAAAAAAAACGTATGTATTAATGTTTAATTTGCTTTATTCCATTGCCCCACATTTCATATTTTTATTGGGTGCTTGAAATAAAACTATAGCATGAAATTGATTTGAATGTAAGGAAACATCATAGAAATTTAACGGAATCTTTTGAATCAGTTTCTAATATAAAACATTATACCATAGCAGAAAAGTTAATTTTTTATGCAAGATTTGTTTTTTAACTTTAAAACTGAAGAATAAAATGGATATAAAAATGATTTCATTTTCATACCAATTAATTCAGTAAGATTAACGTAGATCTATACTTGTTCAGTTCCGAGAAAGCCTTAATGACTGTCAGAAGACTTTAACAATACATGATATTACACCCATCTCATCCTAATTCCAAAATAAACTTATAGTGCCTCGAATAATTCTAAAGGTGAAAATTCAAGAACATCCCACACCACTCCAATGTAGAGATAATATTCCAAAGTCAGACGAGTCTATGAGATCTCGATCAGAATTGATAGAACTTGGAATGGAAAATTAGATATATAAACTGTTCTATTTTTCCTTCCATATATTTATATCCATATATTATATATTTATATAATTTTGAATGGTTTTTCTGAAAATACTTGTGAAAAAAAATTGTGTAGAGACGGTAAAAAAAAATGAAAAATAGGTTTTAACAAATAATTCTTTGAGGGATACCAGTGTTGCTGGCGTAGATTTCTCATCAATGGTGGTCTAAATTCATAAATTGAAAAATGGAATTAGCTTAGTGATGCTTGGAATTAATTTGTATGCCAAGTGCAGGATTAATCTTCGAAGAAAAACGATCGTATACCTTTTGGCAGTGATACAAAGACCTTTTCTTTATACCAACTTCTCTTTTTGTGTTTAAAAGCTATATTTCGAAATATGAATTTATATGGAAATATGAAAGTGAAAGAATCAAATCTTTGTCTTTTCAGTTTTTTTCTCAAAGCATTGATAATATTTTATAGATGATTTTGCTGTAAACCATTATGGAAATTGTAAATTTTATGTGAATTGAATTGTTGCAAGAATTAAAATTGCTGGTAAAAATATTTTGTGTCTGTTATTTACTGCTATATAACAATTAATATTGTGGAGACACATAAACAATCCCTTAGAGGGTCGATCATTGCACATTTCTGAGGACACATAAACATGCTACATAGCATGATATTTATAGCATCTGCAGAAAGTATCAAGTTAATTTCCAAAGGAATATGTCAACAATGCATTCATCGACCTAATTCTATACGTATTATATTCTTAAGAATGGATCTTTAGGGAGACATACTGAATAATTAGAGTAATTATTAGTTGGCGAAATAGTTTAGCAGTTACCGTAAATTAAATTAGGCGAATTAAATACAAATAACTTGCTTTTTACTATAAACATAAGCATTTATAACCAAACAATACCATTTCCTAATTATTTATTCAAAGTTTTTTTTTTCATTCTATTAAAACTACAAGGCTATTCTAGCTTCCCTAGACTGACATAAAATTATAAAAACTAGCTTAAAAGTTCCTGAAAAATGTATGTAAACTTTAACTCCCATTATTAGTTGATTATTTTCCATATCTTTATTTATTTTTATGTCATTTATATCAATTTGCTCATAACTGAGCTGTTTGTGTATATAAATATCAAATATTGATCAATAAAATCATCACTATCTTTAAAATAGCATTTTTGAAAGTTCTCGAAATGTATCAATTCATGATTTAATAATTATTTTTAGATAAAATGTATTTCTTCTTCTTTTTTTTAATTATTACAAAAATATTTAATCTTACCCTGTGTGAAAAAACATAACAGATATTCTCTTGAGTGTTTTTAGAAACTTTATACAAACTTGTAAACTGTTTTTTAGCCTCGTATTAGAACACATGCGAGGTGCATATAAAAAATAATAAGATTAAAATTTCTATTTTCCTATTATTACCTTTAATTTATTCTACTTCTGGCCCATTTCCCTATTATACTGCTTCTGACGAATTTCACAGATCAAAGTGGTGTTTCAGACCATTTTCTTTCGCATGGCTATCGCGTTTGCTTTCACCGTAACTTCACTCTCAAACTATTCCTTTTAGACATGCTTTCGCCATGGGGAATAAAAGAAGTCACGCGGGGCGAAATTAAGTGGATGAGGTATAAATGCCCTACGATGGCATCCCTTATTTTGCCGAAAACGTCTTGACAGGCACTGCATTAGGGGTTGGGGGTTGTCTTGTTAAATAAACCATGGTTTGTTTTCCCGTACACCAGACTGTTTTCTATGTATATTTGCTTTATCAATTCCTGTAAATTCAGGATCCTATTCTGATATTCACACGACAATTTTCTTAAATAATTTTACTTTCTTTCCCAATATTTTCTTCTGCTGTGAATGGACTTATTTGGTCAGGATGAAAGGCGTCATTAGGGGATTCTATACCTTCTATAAATATTTTTAAATGGTGAAAAACTGTGAAGATATTTTCTCCTTGCCATTTAAAGTTTTTTTCGCACATTATTAGAAGCAATCTTCTCACACCTCAAGAACCTTAAAGATATTACAATCTATTCTCAATATTAAGCCGATGACGTGTTTAACACAAGAAGTGAAGGATGATTTTAAAACAATGAAATTTTTATACCTCTAGTACTAATGTCAGAATCTGTGTCTGCCAGGACATCTTTTACTACAATTCATTTCTTGTTGAGGATATCCCGAAAATACGAGAAATAATATATTAATTTGCAACTCCACCTTGAATTGTTTTTGATACATTTTACTTGCTCGATTCACATTTAATTAAGGTTACAATCAGTCGAGGAATTTTGAGATTGAAATTTGAATAGTTGATGGGGAAATTTCTGCTGTAATTGACATTGAAATCATTAATCTTATTAATCTATTAATAATAGGAAATTTCAGTGCTCATTTAAAAGTAAAATCCAAAAACATTCGAAAACGAAACCAATAAGTGAATCAGCATTAATAGTCCTTTACAGAAGTTATTTTTAAGTCAGATTAACAACAATTGACATAGATTATTTCTATAATTAATTAATGTGGAAAATTTCAAACTGTGTACCAAAACAGTATGTTTTTATAACGAAATTTCCGAAAAATCGTATATTTTATTGAGTAAGTATTTCAAAGGATTATGGTAGAAATGTCAGGAATTTGATAAGAAAATTTAAAATATACAAATATGTAAATTTAATTTATAATTATTAACTTTATTATTTATGAATTTGTTATTTTTTTAGTGGTGCATGTTCGTAAAGGTTCCGGAAAATTTCACTTGGGAAGAAGGCGTAAAGCTTTAGCTCCAGAAAAACAACACTATCACATGAACAGATGGGGTAAGTTAATTGACTCCGTGGCTTCAAGTTTTATAAGTCTCTTTACTTTTTCCATTTGAACGCATTTTTTTTTCCTAAAGTATGCGCAAATACGTCCATCTGATAGAAATTATAAAACATAAATTATAAATTATAGATAAAAACTTTGTTCAACATGCCGATACAAATATAGAATTTAATTTTTTCTAATTTTCTAATGAAGAAAATATTATTGTCAAATAGTTTGCAAGGGTTTCTGTGCGCAAACATATTTTAAGAGAAATACACTTATATTAAACTACATTATTTTGCAGTTAATAGGTTTTTAATTAAATTTTTAATCAAATAAATCAGTATTATTTACAAATGATTAATAATCATTTAAAAAGTATATTTAGTGAATCATGTTTCCTGATGATGGATGCCTTTTAGTGCAATGATTTGGATTACTATGTAAATTCCGTAACAATAATCAGGGTATTAACAAAATTAATAAATTAACTAACAAAGAATACTACTCTTAAAGAAAGAATTAGCTATCTACTAATTTATCGTTTCTTTCGTTATTTACAATCTTTACATTCATATCATTGGTTATTTTTAATATAATTTGGCAAAGTTTCTACAATATCTAACTAATCTTCTAAACACCACCATCAATTTCATTTTTTTCTTCCTTTTACTGATATGACATAATTCTATTGTCATAAGTCAACCAATGCGAGCATTTGGTTAGCTAACCATAAATCAAGATTTCGTAAATCTTCATTCATTTAATGCGCATCTTCGGGTGTAATATATTTGAAACATGAAATACTGAAATGAACAAAAGTATGATGTGGCTTCACTTACAAAAAAAGGACTTCAGGACATTTCGAATTTTTATTCATAAAAGGACATGAATAAAAATGCTTTTAAGTAAGCATTTTTTTTTTTTTTTTTTAATGTTAGACAAAGGTTAGATGAATAGTGTCGTTTTCAAAACCCTTGTCGACGTATCTGATGTTATACTGATTGTTTATTATTATTAATCTGAAAAAAAATTCAAATTCAACAGAAATACTATCATTACTATACAATTGAAAATTAACATCCAAATATGCTTATCTATAAAATAAGTGCGTGCTTTCACATGACTTACCTGATCGAGTGTTTAGCATTTGTAAACACTCACTAAAAAAATTAAAAATTGTGTTGTTTGGCATTGAAATGCTATGCATTTCACAATAATTTTACTCACATCATATAGAAACCAGCATTTTCTGTGAAACGATGTTAGATTTTGACTTTTTTAAATTTCGATTCTTATCATCAAGCATGATAGTTCTTGAGCAAATAGCAGCGAAAACTGATTTGTATTTTCAAACTCTAAAATAGAAGTAAATTTATGTTCTGAATTTTGTTTTCGCAAAATGTTTATTGCTTTCTTCACTTTTATAATATATGTCAGATATATAGGGAAGAAAATGCATTTAATATTGAATTGTCAGTTTAGAAAACATGGCATTCTTTTGTCTTTCATTTTTTTTAATTAAATACGCACTTATCTAAATAAAACACAGAGAAGAAGAACATACTTACTAGCTATATATATAAAAAAAAATGTGGGCTTTGGTACTTCACAGGTCAGACTTTACTAGCTAGAGGCACCACATTTCACCCACATATAATTTAGAGGTTTCGAATGTGCATCTCGAGACGATATTTTTAATACTTTATTTAATTAAAAATTAAGTGAAATTCTGGAATCTCTCCGAGTTAATTTTCAAAAATATTATAATATTACTTGTTATTTCTTCGTAATAAAACATTGAACAAAATTAATTGAGCTATGATTACAAAAAAGGATAATCGCCTTTTAACATGAATTTTCTTAAATCATGTACACTTAAGCTCCCATTTCATGATCTGGTTTATCTATTCACCATATTCTGCCAATCCATTGATGTTCAAGGAAAACGTTTGCAATGTAACAGAATATATCGGCCTTTACTAATTGTTACCTATGCCATAGTCTCTTCTCTGACTCTGGTGAAAGTAGCACTTACCTAGCTGCAAGGCTTTTAAAGTCAACGTTCTTAGCGGTACCTTTAACTCGAGAAATGCCGTTTCAGCACATTTCTAATAAGACGCCAAGTCGCATGTCCCGAGCTCAGGTATAGTTTGCTACGTGACTCGCGCCTAACTAGGACTATGCCGGATGGTCCGGTCAGATGAAAGGCAGAGGCCGACTTTGCAATTAGAGAGACAGGTTAGATCAGAGAAATAGTTTCACAATCACCGCGAAAGCAAATTATGAAGGCAGGGGGGGGGAGGGGAGTCGAAAGCGAAAGGGGGTTGGCAAGGAGGGGAGGAAGAGAATGGGGTTGAGTAAGTACACTGGGAGACTAACTTCAGTAACACTCACGCCACCCACTTGCTTCCGGTACGCGGGAATGGATCTACGTAATACGGGTCGGATTCAATCAGGAAGGATTGCTTAGAGGAGAGCTATGTTGGCGATTTGATTTATGCGTACTTGCCCACAATTTTGCGAAATTGCCCCTTAGCTTAATAGTGAATTTTCACTTATGCAACTGTGGGAGTTTGGTGGATATTCATCGGGATGAATGTTAACGATATTGTAGCCCACAGACTCGCGAATTAGATATTTTGTAACGGATTATATAATCCGTTTTACAAGGATGAATATGAAACATATTTACATTACAAATGAATAATGCAATTAATTTGAACAATTCTATGATTGATTTGTAGATAATTCTATTAAAAAAGAAATATCCCTTGTCCGAACAAAGTGCATTTAAATCTAATTAGAATCAATAATAATTCATTTTTTATTGGAATTTTTTTAGATTTTATATATACATTTTTTATAATGATGGCATTTTTATTTATTTTTTTCTTTTTTAATGCTTATGAATTTATCTTTTTAATATCATGCACTTAATAGCAAATTTCTTAATGAAAGTATTAAGTAACAGATAAATAATTGGAATCACAGTAACTACATTTGTTTGCTTAATTCAATTACATATTATATACATTTGTATTATTATCCAACCACTATTTAATTATTTACATAATTCAATAATAATTTTATTTTTTAAAAGATCTGTAGTTTTTTTTTTTTTTTTTTTTTTTTACTTATTAATACTGTTTCCATTTAGATTATGTGTCATCATTTAAAGCGTACGTCTTTCATTTCACCAAATGTAGTTTGAATTTAGTTGTATCTGCAAAAACAACCATGAAAAAAATAAAGGAGAAATTTTAATTATCCTTTAAAATTAGAAATTTGTGAAGAATGTACCGAAAAATCACAATTTCATTTTTTTTTATTTTTTTAAAAGATTTTTATTATTGTTTGTTAAATTATGAATTTAATTATGGATAAATTATGGATAACACTGTATCATTGATAAAAGCACTGTATCGAATTCCATAAAATAAAATTAATTTAATAAATACTTATTTTATCTCATGGAATCCTTTCCTTTTTTAAATTTTAAACTTCAAAACATTTTTCTTTCAAATTTCTTAAAGATGTTTGTAAACATATTAGCAAATGTAAATTTGGTTTGTAAGCGAACTTGTTTGTAAGAATATTGTCATACTCAGAAAAAAAAATCAAAAATTCAAATATATGTGTTGCCCACTTGTTTTTAAAAAAGTAATTTTTAATTTTCCAAAATCGCTTTTCTGTAAAAGAATTTTTGATAACATTAAATCCTAAGAACAATGCATATTAATTTATACTAGAGAAAGATTTAATTACCGTTAAAAATTTAAATAAGAGTAAACAATTTAAATTTAAGAATATGTGGATTTCGCTCGAATTTTCCTTTAACATAAATAAAAAAGATTATTGATCTAAGTTGAAATATTGCCTGCCAAATAGTTGACCTTTTTAAGAATAAGTTTCCGAATAATGTTTCCGATAATTTTGATTTTAGAAGGAAAGTACATATTTACATCGTAAACAAGTTTCAGAAAAAAAATGATGAATATGAGTGTTTTGTTACTATCTAGGGAATTATAATAATAATTAATAATTCAAGGTTCAAAACACTGCAGTATCGTGGCAGTAAAATCAAGAGATTTTTGAGACCAGAAATTTAGATATTAGCAAAAAATACTATTTTAAAATTCAATTTATTTTTTTCGAAATGTAATTTTATAAAACTAAAGAAATATGTATAATGAAACATGATTGTAAAAATAAACATGTTTCAAAACTGATATGAACTGTTGTTTTCTTAATGCCTTTATTAAAAAAATGTGTCATTAAAATAATTTTATGAAAGCAAGTATAAATGGGAAATGCTGACTAAGGAAACTAATTCTTTACAGCTCGAGATTTAGTATACTTATTGAATCTTTCGCTTATTTTTCAGTATCTACAGAACTTTGGAATTAATCATCAGTATGATTTTGAATGTAACTGATTTAAATGTATTTTTGTCGCAGCATTTTAATTTATAATCCAAACATTATTTCATAAAAATTTTAAAAAATATTATGCAATATTCCACTATTAAAAAGTACCTTTAAAAAAACATTTTTCAAATCAATAATAAATGAAAGCAATTAAATTTAAAACGTTTTACTTTCAAAAGTATTTAACTTTAAGTAATTTATATTCGTAATTTTAATCACTAACCTATTTAAAAACGAATAAATATGTTATTAAATTTAATCCGCACATCTGTAATATCTGTAAAAACCGGTGATACATATGTATAAAATGTAACTTCCCTTGGAAGTATGCATTTTATTTTTGAAAATTTTGTTTATCTATTAATTTGTATAGATTACATCTTATCAATTCAGCTATTATTAAATTTTATATATAAGAAATTTGATCTTTTCGAATTACAAGTTTACTCGTAGAGCTTCCTATAATGTTAAAATAAAAAAAATACAGATATTTAATAAAATATTAGAATTTTTTTTTTTTTTTTTTTTTTTTAGTTTTGGTTTTCTCAATATTTTCAGTTATTTCATTTAACTAATTTTTTTTTATATAAAAACGAATTTTTTTTGACAAAAATTAGTATACAACATTTTATAAAGTCTTTCTCACTCTTCTACAGAATTAGAGTTAGAACTCCAAAAATGAATAATAACATGAATGACTTGAGAATAATTTTAGAAACTTTTTTTTCTTTCAATACATATGTTATGTTTTCTTTTTATGATATTTAACTATATTCAGGATATAATTTGAAAATGATTAAAAGTTTGGCTTACATCAATATTTGTCTATCTAACTTTCTCGCTCTCTCTTTATATTTAAGATATTTTCTTTCTTTATTCTATCATAATGAATATTAGTATTTAGTTTAAATAATTTTTATGATGCGAACTATCAATTAAGTCCTCATTTTTTTATCTTTTTCTTACTTCATGAAATTTAAAAATTCTTTTTTCATTAATTTTTAAAGTTAAATTGCAAGTTTTATTGAATTTATTGAGAAAAATTAATTTTTCGGTTTCTGCAATTTAGAATTTAATTTTTTTTCTAAGGATTGGTTTCTTCTATAAATTTGTCGTTGGGTACGGATTGGTACAACTCATTTGTTAGAAAATTATGTAAGAATTGGGAAAATATCCTACCTCTTGAACATATTTGACTCTGCCTTAATCACTTAATTGTTTCCTTTTCTTCACTATCATATTTATTATGTATAGTTTATATCTTGATTGATTGATTGCTGCTATTGAAAATAGCCATATTAAAATATTTTCTTCCTTCAGATCATCGATTACTCTAAATCCCCTTTAGGAAAACACAATAAACATAACTCCGATTTACTTATAAAGGTTTAATTCGAATATTGCGAATATCCAATAAAATTATAGATAATTGTGACTTGCCCATTCCGAACCAAGGGCATATAAAAAATTTGAATAATTGGAACACCGCGACAGCGTATAGTTCAGTCCCATTTACCAACATCTTCTACGGCGTAATTGTTCCAGTAGAAGGCACGTTTCGTCGTCTATAAGGGATAGTAAATCAAACTTTCTGTAACCGCCAGGATGGAGATAACCAACCACCATATTGGAAGCTTCTCATCCCCTTGTATGAGGTACTCACCTATAGGATAACATTATGAATGAATTAAAAAAAAAAAAAAAAAAAAAAAAAAAAAAAAAAAACGAAATTAAATTTTACTCATAAAGTGCATGAAAAAAAAAGAATTAAAACCCAGACTTTTCTGAGAATTTAAAATAAAACTCATTTTAAACCAACTTAAATTCGTGATGATTATCTAAATGTCTTCATGTCTAGGAGAGCAACAAGCTATGAATTAATTTTCCTTCAACATATTTTTTCTTCCGATATTGATGTCGTTTCGTTGTGCAAGCAATTACTGGTTTTCCAGCCATCTCACGTTTAGCCGGATATTCTTTTATCCAAGACGACAAGGATGCTTTAATCTTTTAAATTAAGCAAACGTTAAGCATACGTAGTGCTTTTTTTTTTTTTTACCTCCGTGGACGACTTAAAAAAGATTTTCTGCCAGAGAAAGGAAACAGTTTTAAAGACTAAAATATTCATTCGTGTGCATTATTCATAGTGTCATATCCACCATTTAATTTAACGTTGCCATTTGCCAGAAGTAAATAACAAAAAAAAAAGCGCAAACGCCTTCCGTAGACTCAATAAAATATTCACAACATCGTGTTCTTGTATTCATTCAACCCCAGGCGAGAGCAGTTCTGTTGAATTTCGCGAAAAATTTTTATTTTTCAATTTTCGATATGATTTTTTGCTATTTTTCTTTTTTCACATTCTCCGCGAAAAAAGAATTTGCGTGCTCTCGTTCACCGAAACCTGATAATTTCGTTACTGCTCCCAGTTCCAAGCAAACAAATAAAATAAATACAAAATGCATTGCATAAAATGGGAGCTTAAAACGCTTCCGCTTTTTTTTCGTTGTTTTTGTTTATTAAGAAAATACCTTTTTGTTTGCTTATTAAATTCTATTCAAAAATTTTTATGCCACATAAATAATAAATATAAATATATCGATCCCTTTTACGATAAAGAGATCACCGCCCTGGGAGTATAAGCTGTGCTTGAAGCGTTCAAATTGTTCGTCTTTTCTAAAGCAACTTTAAAAGATGATCGTAAAAAAGTCAGTCATAAGCACAGAATGATAAGAAATAAATCACTTTTATTGACACTTGAAAACAATCGTATTATTTTTAAATTGAATGTTAAATTTGTTTTGATATCTGCTTAAAAATGAATAAACGTTTAAAAAGGTTGATTGCTTGTGACAACTTAACTTGAATACGAAATTAGAGTCAGAATATTAAATTGTTCTATTGATATTGATCATTTATTGATATAAAAATCCATTTCCATTTGATAATTTTGTTTTAATATAAATTTGATATAAAATTCATTTGATAATTTTGTTTAAGGGACCAACATGCATAAGATATAGGCAATGTGCATTTTGTATGATATTGATTACTAAAATAAATAAGAAGCAATAAAATCAAAAGTTTTGGAGGAAATTTAAATAAAATTATTTGCAATCAAAATGTTGCCTGGTTCTTCAGAATTAAAATTTTCTGTTAAGCAAAAAATGGTATTTAAATCTGGTAGTTATAATTAATTTATATTATCATCTGATTAGTCATATAATATCTTTGCCTTCGGTGAAGATATAGCAAATGATGTAATATTAGATCATTATTATATTGGAAATGACCAATAGCAAATGTCCTAAGTAAATCATAATCACATGAAATTATACTGCAGAGACATTATACGAAATATCATGCTAAAATGTGACTATAATAACATTCTAAATAAAATTTGTTGATGAGACTTATTCACCAATACATTATTTAAATTCAAATACAGTCTTCTTTATAATTATTCTTTTATTTTTTCTCCTTCCAATATCTTATCTGAAGTAATGAACGTCGTTTGGAGAAATCAAATCATTGAAAGACAAATTTGTATGGTATATAATTTTATTTCATTATACTTTCACAAGATTAACTGAATGAGAAACTTAAGTTTACGAAAGCAAGCATTCAGAAATACATTTTCCGTCAAGCTTTAGTACCACAGACAGTAAATGGTAAGCTATATGAAAAAAAAAAAAAAACATATGCGCTTTAATGATATTTTTTTTTCACTTCATATAGATTGAATCCATTTAAATCACGCTTGATATAAAAAGCAAGTTTACGAAAGCAAGCATTCAGAAATATCTTACCACAGACAGCGACAGCGAATGGCACGCTATATGAAAAAAAAAAGCGCTTTAAAGATATTTCTTTCATTTAATATAGATTAAATCTTTTTACATCATGCTTGATATAATGTATATACAATCAACTTCGGCATCATTTTACATTCTGCATCATTCTTTGGTTTCTGGGCATGGACTCAACAAAAATCTGAAGCAATGTGCATATTTATTTATTCTTCCTTATTTTTCTTTCTTTTTTTCATTTATTTATATTTTGTCCTCTTTCCTTTAAAACTTTATTGTTTCATTTTTATTTTTTTCTAGTTTTTTTTTGTAAGTTTAAATTATCCATCTTTGGTAAATTTATTAATTTACTAATTATATTCAAATGATACTGTTACCGTGTACTATTATGTACGCTCTACTTCTTGAATCATTCAGACTTCCGCCATGATTTATTTGTATGCACATATTTTTTAAATTTTTGTTTTGGCTTTTTATTTACATAACTTTGGCAGTCTTCAGTTTCCTCTGTACCCAGCAAATATGTGTTTAACGCTTTTTGAATAGCTAATTATGTGACAACTATTTAAATTCTATTAAAATATAATTATGAGCTCTTTACAGGTGTAACGCCACTTTTGTTACAACCACATTTTTTACCGGTATAACGCCACCTAATCATCATAAGAATACATTAGAATAGTGTGTCTACACGACCCTAGTTACTAAGGGATATAATAGAACATCCTAACTTTGACACTGAGATGGTGGGAACTCAGGCCTTGAGAATTTTGACTACAATTCCGCATGAACTCCAAAATTTTACTTTAAACCATACAAAAATGAGAAAAATGTCAAGCACGATACATTTAAAATATTAATAGATAAATAAGTGCAAACAAAGCTCAACAAACATCAATTTAACTTCACAAAATAAATTTCACTCATTTCATTTCATGAGCTTTCTGTATTCTTACTAAAGGAATGGTATTGTATTTTTCCGGAATTAGCATGTCCTGTCTCGGGAATAAGATGGAACTTAGTCTAGAATCAGAAGAATGAACAGAATACCATCCACAGCGGTATCAGGAAGACTCATTGCAGTAATCAGATAATATGGAATACTCTAAAAAATCCCCTTTTATTAAATTACTCTTTGTACCTTCCATTTGAAAAAGCAATATTTCAGGATATAACTCTACATTGGCAAACTGATTTGTTCCAGTCAATACTATCAGGGGCAGCCAAAAACATTGCATCAATAAAAGAATGTTAGATTTGATCGTAATTTCGATTCAACTGCCAGACCTCTTTTTTCTTCAAAATCAATAGCTGCTATTTAAAGCATCAGTCATAAACCTAAGTCCCGGAACCTCATAGCCCCAAATGTTCCACTAATTGCGGGAGATTCAATTTTACGGTAATCTTATACCTACTCTGGAGTATCCTAGTGAAAGGGCTGAGCACAGGTAACGGGCGTTCATTAATGTTTGCGTTCGACGGCATCTCCGGTAACATCCGGTAATCTAATACGGTATTAGTCGGATGAATATTGATCCCGTACTTTGGGTTTGGTTTGTGCAGTGGCATTAAACCCCTCTCTGTCTCATTTACGGGCGCGCCGGCTGCTATTCCTGGACCTCCAGCGTTACGCGTGCCGAGGAGAGATTTGTTTAGGTTAATAAAAAACTTCCCTTTTTTTTATATTTTGTCTCTGATAGAAAATTACGTAATTCGTGGAAGAAGACACAAAATGAAGTAATTGCGGCGGAGTTTCAGCATATTCTTTAAAGAATATTCGATTCATTAAATCGCATGTCGTAGAGGATGCAAGGAGTTTTTTTTTTCTGGTAGTATTACAGATAATTATGGTTTATTTAATATCATTTTTATGCATATATTTGAAGTTCATTATATTTTTTTTCAGTACACTTTCAAGGGAAAACACATTTTTCAATGACTTTTCCAGTTTATTTTTTAAAAATTTTATTACATGCCCTCACACACACACATTATATATATATATATATATATATATATATATATATTATTTAAGAATATTTAATTAATTAAATATCTATAAATAATAATTTAAATTAATAAAAAATATAATAAAGCTATTTCCACTTAGCTTGGTTTTTGCATTTCCTCGGAAAAACGTTTTCTTTTTTTTTTTTTTAACATGCACGTATTTTTTTATTATTTTAAATGTTTGACAGTCTTTCTGTTTATTGTGATGCGCAGTTTTTCAGTTTACTCCAAAATATTTAACTTTAATTTGAAACAGGAACCGATTCATCTCTAATTTCGGCATTGACTTGTTGAATTGAGGTATGCAAATAAAATATGAAAAGCTGCATACTGAATAAAAGTATATATGCAGAACTATCATGTTTCTGATTTTTTATGCCACAGAGAATTTAAGTTTAAACATTGAAACGAACAATTGTCGTCCACAGCAAGAAAACAAAACTTTCAAACTTAAGGAAAGATAAAATTAGCAGTGAGTAAAAACATGAAAACTTAAAATAATACTAAATCTCAGAACTTAATTTGGAATTTAAATCTTATTTAAAACTTCCACAAATGTAAAGTTAAAAAAAATCAATGATTTTATTAAAATCATACTATTTAAAATAACCCATCAATACCCAAAATATAAGCTGAATTTTTATACCTTAATCAATCAAATGAGAAAAAGCAATATATTAATATAGTTTATAAGATTTTTTTTTGTAACAAGGTAACATATAGTTTTAAATTATGCTGAAAAAATGAGAAAGATGTAATTTTTTTAATTTTTTGATTATGCAAAATTTATCGATTCGCAATGATATTTTCGAAGCTTATAACCAAAAATTTCAAAACTTTGATTAATTCATTATATGATAAACTTTTAATAAAGTAAATTTTAAAAATACATTCTGAGAAGCACATTTCTGTCTTCCAAATTCATCTTTTTTTTTTTCCAAATTTAATTATCTTGTCCCAAATTTAGCTCTGAGTTTAATTATCTGACCTATAGATCCCATATGACTGGCGCAGTATGGCCTTACATGGCCCTTGTACCAATAAGCTTTTTATACCTACCTACCTACCTGACCTATATATCGCTAGCTTCACACATATTCATTCTTCTCGATTATTAAAATATTAGAGTGATTTTGTAAATTTCATTGAGACTAGAAACAGTTTTTATTAGTTAAATAAATGATATTGGAAATGTCTTTTTTGTCGAATGGTCATTTCTAAGGTTCTGTTTTCTGTGCAAATATACAAATTTTGCTTTGCAATCATAAATAAGAATTTTATTTTGAACAGCTGGAATTATAGGCTTCAAGGATAAATATTATGAAATTGACTATTACTAAACAGTTATATAAAAGAAAGAAGCTTCACCACATTAATAATATTCAGGTTAATAAGTCTCCTTCTCATGGCTGAATAAGGAGTAACCGTATAACAGTAGCAAGAACCATGACCATTTTCTAATCCTGCTGAGAATATGTAAAAATGTATGCGTAAATTAGTGAATGACGACTTTTCTTTTAGCTTCAAATATGAAACACGCGCATCTATCTATACTTATAATAAAGCTCAATGTGTGTGTGTGTGTGTGTGTGTGGTGTGTGTGTGTGTGTGTGGTGTGTGTGTGTGTGTGTGTGTGTGTGTGTGTGTGTGTGTGTGTGTGTGTGTGTGTGTGTGTGTGTGTGTGTGTGTGTGTGTGTGTGTGTGTGTGTGTGTGTGTTGGCGCTCTACAGGCCAGGTCATTTGACATACAGCTATCAAATTTGGTACATGTATACCTTAGAGGTCGGGAAGGTGCACCTGGGGTCCCTTTTTTGAAATTTTAATTAGAATTTTAATTATTAATTAAAAACTAGCTTTCCCACCAAAAAATCTTCCCTTCTCCCCACCTCCAACTTTTCCGCCAAAAAAATCTTCCATTTTCCCTAACGCCAAATGAGTAAGGTTTTAGTTTGTTTTTTTTTCTCCCAACAGTAATAAGGCTAGGGTTAACATTTTTCGGCGGATTATTTCAAACGATTCTGTTTATTTTCATAATGTTTTATTAATTTAAAATTAAACATTGTTAATTAATCCATGTTTCAGATTCATTTTGAATTAAAATAACACAGAATAAAGGAAATTAAAAATGTATAATCTGCATAGCGTTACCCCAACTGGCGTAGAAAAATTCACGCATTTGCGTTAACGTAACTGGCGAAGAAAATTCCCGCATGCGCACTCTGTTCTGATTGTTGACATGACAACCAACGGATGATTTAAATTATTTTTAGGTTAGTTGCATGCTTTTGTAAGTAAATTGTATTTATGTTAGTTATATATTTTTTGTATATGCTTATAGTTTTTACATCGTTTTTTAAGTAGTTTTTTTAACCTGTTTTCGACCGATTGTTTTAAACGATTCATTTTAATTTCTTAGTGTTTGATGCATTTAAAATGAAACATTGTTAATGAATCGATCTGTTCATGATGAATCTGAGAAATTTTTGTTGACAAATTCTTGAGATATTACATAAATTAAGGAAGATATTCTTTAGTGCCCATAAAGTTTAAACGCTCAGTGACTCTATTATCAGTAATCATATTATTAAAAAAAATGCTTTGTTTCAGTAAAAAATATTATTATATTAATTGCAGATTAATCATTTACACTTTAATTTAAAGCATAATTTCTACGAGGGGTAACAAAAAATTAGATAGATACATATCACACTATGACTGAAGGTCTTTATAATATTATGAGTGATTTATATGACTATCAAAATTTGAAGTTTTAAAATATTTTGCTGAATAATCTATAAAAGTTGGAATTGCGTAAAATATTTAATGGTACGACCGGAGTCTAACCCCCTGCTTGGCGAAATTTTTAAAAATCGCCAACAACGGCCTTGCGAAATGTTCAAAAGACAAAGGAGCAGATGTTCAATTATAGTGCATAATAAAGATTGCCAGCTTTGGCGCGTTATCGTAAACTTGGCGAAGAAGGGGGTTATACTCCGGTTAAACCTATTTAATTATTAAAATTTAAACGAACATTAAAGTTGGCGAACCGGCTGGTCGCCAAAGGCGGCTAGTACTTATATAAAGCTCAATGTGTGTGTGTGTGTTGGCGCTCTACAGGCCAGACCGTTTGATCTACAGCTACCAAATTTGGTACACGTATACCTTAGAGGTCAGGAATGTGCACCTGGGGTCCCTTCTTTTGAATTTTTAATTAGAATTTTCCCCACCACCAAATGAGTAAATCTTCAGGTTTTTTTCCCAACAGTAATGAGGTTAGGCTTAACATTTTTCGGCTGATTATTTCAAACGATTCTGTTTATTTTCTTAATGTTTTATGCATTTAAAATTAAACATTGTTAATTAATCGATCTTTCAGATTCATTCTGAAGTACTTTTGAATTAAAATAAAGAAGAATAAAGGAAATTAAAAATTTCTAATCCGCATAGCCTTACCCCAACTGGCGTAGTAAAATTCGCGCATTTGCGTTACCGTAACTGATGTTGAAAATCTACGCATGCGCACTGTTCTGATTGCTGACAACTATTATCAACTAATTATTTAAATTATATTTAGGTTAGTTGTATGCTTTTTTATGGAGAGGTGTTATGTATGCTTTTGTAATTAAAATGTATTTATGTTAGTTATATATTTTTTGTATATGCTTATAGTTTTAAGTACATCGCTTTTTCAGTAGTTTTTTAAACCTTTTCAACCGATTATTTTAAATGATTCGTTTTATTTTCTTACTGTTTGATGCATTTAAAAGTAAACATTGTTTATTAATCGATCTGCTCATGATGATCCTGAGAAAATTTTGTTGACAAATTCTTGAGATATTACATAAATTAAGAAATATATTCTTTAGTGCGCATAAAGTTTAAAAGCTCAGTGACTCTGTTTTCAGTAATCATATTATAAAAAAATGATTTGTTTCATTAAAAAAATATTATTATATTAATTGCAGATTCATCCTTTCCACTTTAATTTAAAGCATAAATTCTACGGGAGCTAACAGAAAATGAGAGAGATACATATTGCGTTATGATTGAAGGCTTTTATAATATTATGAGTGAATTATATGACAATCAAAATTTGAAGTTTTAAAATATTTTGATGAAGAAGCTATTAAAGTAGGAATTGCATAAAATATTTAATTATTAAAATTTTAACGAGCATTAAGATTGGCGAATTGGTGGTCGCCAAAGGCGGCTTGTCTGAAATAAATATTCAGAAGTTTTATTCCATGATGGATCGAACATTCGTAAGATCAGTTACTGATAAAGCAACCATGTATTTGTGTTGAGGAAGTATTCCTCCTTAATTCTTCCACCGTCTTCTCCTTTCCACGAAAATTTCTCCACAGCGGTCTTCTGGTTTTCGCAGCATTAAGACAAACAAAAGTAAAAACTCAAACAAGTAAAAAATTACAAAACGTTTTAAACGTTTAAGTTTTAAAATATAGAAAAATGCTTGAAACATGTTACGGTCACCTAGCAGAAGTTTTACTTGAACGAGTTAGACAGATGACAAAGAGGTTAAAGAATTGGGAAGTATATCTATGAACTGCTTATGATCCTATAGAGAGTAATGTTTATAAGAAAAGTAAAGGCAATGAATTGCTTATAGTTATGAATAACGCAAAAAGATAATCTCCAAATTCAGTTTATATGTTATTTAAATATTACTGTTATCACAATTATGTAACTTTGATGTTACATAGAATAAAAGTCATTAATCTTGAAAGGTTTTGTATCAACTTTTTTGAATAGCATAAGAAGTCACTAACGAAATTACGATACTGACATTAAACAATACACTTTGCCATCATTAATACAAATTCAGAGTTTCGCAGTACCAAAGAATGTTGAATTGCTTCTTTTTTTTTTTCAATTCAACTTTAAAAGTTCTTCTCACAATCCAAGAGGCTAAAATTTATTATTTATGCTCACTTCCAAACTTGTAGGTTTTAAAGCATTTATGATTTGAGGGAAATGTTGTGGACAGTGTTGATCTAAAGCTTAATGCGAACAATTTCATTAGTGAAATGTGCTTGAATTTTCGTTTAGTCGGAAGAGGTCTTCCATTTACCCTAAGTCAATTAAGGAAGCTTTTCAAAGATTGAGCAAAGTGGGAAAATCTTCGAAACACGCAATTTATTAATGCGTTGAGGCGAACCGAAATGCAACTAAGTTCAAAGAGCATAATTAAGCGAGTACGTAACGCGCGTTCAAAAACGTGACTTTGCAAGTGAAATGTAAGAAAACAAACTCTCCAACTTTTAAAAGCTGGTTACGAGGTCTATTTTGCAGCGAAGAAAATGAACGTTTCGACAGCATACTGCTGAATTCGCAAACAGAAATGTTGCAGATTGCCTTCATTTCTCTGGAGAACATTCCTTTGAATTGAGTTGATTTTAAAGTATTTGAGTAAACAATGGGTTAAAGTGACAATTGAAGATAAATAAATTATATTGTGTGCATTATATAGAGAATTCCTTAAGGATAATTGGGAGACTTCGTTTAAGATCGGTGATTTTAAACTTTAGTGTAAAAATAAATGTTTATCTTCTCAATCTCGTAAATTGATTTTATGACATTAGTTTGCCAAAAACAATTTGTTACAAATGTTAGAAGGCAACTAGCAAAGATTCGATTAAAATATCTTTACCACTCATCAATTTACAGAAAATAGGTTAGTTTGAAATCGAAAGGAATAAAGATTTTAAACTTTAAAATAAATAGCGTTTAGTTCCATTTCTAAATTACTAAGAACTTAAAGATCGGACTGCTTAAATGAATAATGAAAGATGTCAAAAATTCTAATTCCTCTTAAACTAGGGGACAAAACAAATAGAGAAATCTCATTACGTTAATTTCACTTTATTACAAGAAATCGACTTGAAGTTCTTTAAGAGTAATGAACTTAATTCATGATAATCTGATATGCGCCAAGTATGTCTAGTTTGTTAAAGTTTGAAATACACTGCACATCGTAGAAAAGAAATAAAATGCCGATACGTGGTTGCAGCAAAATGCCAACCAATCAGCATTTAGATATCAGATGCCACATGCATTTATGATTGTCATGAAACTTTGATACCATATGAATTAATTTTACAATTTTGTAATTAATTTTACAATTTTTGTAATTAATTTTACAATTTGAAATATGAATTAATTTTACAATTTTTGTAATTAATTTTACAATTTGAAATATGAATTAATTTTACAATTTGAAATATGAATTAATTTTACAATTTGAAATATGAATTAATTTTACAATCTTATAAATTTTGTACAATGAAAAAACGGTCACGAATTTCAAAAATGTTTGCTATTATTTTAAGAAGATATTTTATAGCAGCTTCAACGATTTTTCAAAGTCAAAAGAAAATGCGTGCCCCTTATTGAATATACATTGCAAATAAATTAATTTAATCATATTTTAAAAAATAATTTAAAATGTTGGAAAGTGCTAAAATGTATATAATTAGACATGAAATCCTATGGTTATAATTTCCGTCCTCAATGTATCTGAAAATAATTATTTCAAGATATTCCACCATTAACTCCTAGAAAATATCCTTAAAATTGACTATATTGGTAAAGGAAATAAATTAGTTAAAATTGTAAAAAACAATTTAATTTAAACTAGAGAAATATATAATTTTATTTAGAAAATAATTGTATCATTTTTTGGCAGTTATGAGCCTTGAGAGACATTTAATCTCAAAAAATAAATAATTTTGTATAATAACCTTATTTATTAAAATTTATAAATAACTACTATTGACATACTTAAACTTATTTTAAGTACCAGTTTCTGGAAGTTATAACGGTGGAAAACTTCAAATACAATAAATTAAATTTTACAGGGTATCCCACAAGGTATGCAGCGTCTAATATTTACAAATTCAGGCAGAACACGTCGACAAGTATTTTGATGTATATCTTGTGGGGGAACCCCTTAATGTTGAGTCATAGTTTATATAACCACAAGTTATATATCAAAATATTCGTTTTAACGCGTTCTATTCTAATTTGTAAATATTAGATGCTGCATAACTTGTGGGGCATCCTGTAGAATGAGCATATCAATTACGTGGTGTATTTTGAATGTTAATAATAATATAAAATTTTTATTGTAAGAACAAGTATGAATTGTAACTGCATACAATAGTAAAAATTATTTTCTTGCAATAGAATTCGATATTGAAAACTATAATGAGTGGTCATAATTTATAAGTGGGAATATATTTTTTTGAAGTCAAAAAAGAGCAGACTTAAAAGCTGATAGCTAGGAACAAAATGAAATTTACATTTCATTTACATTTTTGTTCTTTTTTTTAATGAAAATAATGATAAACGAATTATCTTTTTGATGTGTCTTATTTTCTTAAAACATGCTCAAAAGAAAGATTTTGATACAAGCATTTTATTTTCAGTGTTTAATTGCCCATAAACTTTCAAAAAAATCTAGGGGAATCTTCGACTGCTCAGATTAAAAGGAAATCCAAATATGATGAATCCGGTAGAGTTTTAACCAAGGAACATAACTATAAAGATACTTCCAAACCTTATTCTTATTTAAACAATTCCATTCAATTAAAAAATCGATTTTTCTAGATTTACGTTATAAAAAAAAATTGCCGGCTAGATAAAGGCAATTTTTTTTCTATACAAGTACATTGTAGGCATATTGCCCGAATACAGGACGAGTCTTTCGAGTAATTGACTTTCTAACCTATGACTTTCGGTCCCGAAACTGAGATTCTATAGCCTTTTTATATCAGCGAATCAGCACGGAAAACAACATATAAAGCAATATTCTTATTTTTCTCAATTGAATTGTTCTTATTTTCCAGTAGATCGAAAAGACTTTTAAAAGTTGGTAATTATAAAAAACAAAATATTAACATTTTTTCATTATGATGAAGCAATCATTCTCATAATGTGAATGATATTTCTAACCCAATTATAAGAGGTTACAGGAAAGTATTATTTCAACCCCTCCAACCTCACCCTATTTAGAATGAAATGACCTATCTATGACTTTGGCAGATATTTTTATCCTTTCTGCAATATATCCCTCGCCGTTTGAAATCCAATCAAAACTTTTCATTTTTCATTTACATAACCCGCTGCTCACGTTTACGCGATAACATGAGTGGAGCATTTTATGCAAATATACATAATTTCAATTAATTATCTAATAATTAAATAAAATGTTTTTCTTTGTTTTTTTTTAATCTGGAAACAATAAATAAGGATTGGGTAGATCACAGAGAGTTTGAAGCTCAATTGCCGATATTGCCATACAAGTTATGATAGTTAAAAATGTTAAAGGAAACTTTCAATCAATTAAAATAGAATAAATATCTTCCAGTCTCTCAGATGTTAAAACTTTTTACTGATTTTCTGTCTCTTCAAAAGTCCACATTCTTCCAAACGGAAGTCAGCATCATAGAAATCCATTATATTCTATCAATAAATTTACTTTTAAGTATTTACATGTATTTATCGTTATAGTAAAAAAAATCGCATGATATATAAATGCATATAACTGATAATATTTAAAACTATTGAATGTCTGAAAATAAAATTAAAAAAAATATACCTCTACATGAATCATCATTTTTGGAGAAAAAAAAAAGTCAGGCATACTAAGAACAGATATAGAATATTATTATGCTTTTAAATAAAAAATAGCAACCCTGCCACAAAAAATTATATTACAAATAAAACAGTTGAAATAATCATTTATGTGACTGGTTAAAAAAGAAAAAAAAACAGACTAAAGACGGATAATAAATATAAGATGGCACATGCTTTTTAAGTGAGCTTTACTAAAATAAATAAATAAGGAAAACCGTAAAAGGCTGAAAAACAAACTGCACACTCGGCACATTTATATATAACATTGTTTGAAGAAACAAGATAGGGAGTGTTTAGCGAACCTTTTTCTTCGTGAGTTAACACAATGTTTCAGTTTTTCCCTGTTATTAAGTTTTGTTTTTGCAAGGCACAGCTAGAGCAATACAAATACTCAGCTGGAAAGCAAGAAAAAATAGTCGGTGAGAAAGTATTTTAGAAAGGAATTTGAAGTTTTAGAAAGGAATTTTCTGATATCGATGATCACTTGGAAAAATATCATCCTATGTAATGCAAAGTCTCTCTCTCTCTCTCTCTCTGTATATATATATATATATATATATATATATATATATATATATATATATATATATATATATATATATATATATATATATATATATATATATATATATATAATATGCGTGTAATAAATTCTCTGTCTTTTTCTTTCTCTCTCTATAAATGTACCAATGAATTGGAAAAGACATGCTTTGTTCAGGGGTGGTTTTATGAATTTTAAACAACAATTAAATTAAATTAATTTACTGAAGATTTCAGCTGAAAATGTTTCATATTCAATATAATTTCAAAGATGTGTGACAAGAAAATGTTGTTTGATATTGTAGGAAATGTGCATATAAACTCGAAAACGTATGCAGGTATACAGCAAAACTCTGTAATCGTCAACATAAAAGCATATTTAATATTTAATGAAATCGGATTTTGCTTTGGCATTGTATCAATTTCACTAGAATAAAATTATAATTAGAGCTTCTGAATGAATGATAACCAAAATATTAAAGCCAATTAATCAGGAGCCTTAAAGCTACAAATTAAGTGAAAACGAAACTTTTTAATTGATTTCACGTCAAAAAAAATGTGAATGTTTACACAACATAATCATTCATATTATTTATGTAAAATATTTCAAATCTAAATAAAGAAGCCAGAAAAGCGTGAAATTAAATGCCTCGAACTATTTATAATACTCTCAAAAGCAACTTGACAAGAAATATATAAATGAATTAAAATAGAATTACCATTACAAGTTTAGGACTTTAATTGAGTTTGTCGCCGAAACGAGGTTGTTTTTTCATAAAACTTTTAATAAAGAGTACATTAAGAATGGAAGAAAACTAGCAAAACTTTTGTCTATGGCATTGTTCTCTCAAACTTAAGATTCCCCTCTTTTCACACATGATGAGTGCGTGTTTTCAAAATTAAAATATTTTACCTGAAGAGTTCAGAAAAAAATCCCCCACTTCAATGTTTGTCTGGGGTGTTATTTCTTCAAACTTTATGAGAAAGCGAATAAAGAGGTTGGTGGCACAAAAGGTGAACAATGAAACGAGAAGAAATTTTAAGAAATTTGCATGAAAATGCTTGGTTGTCATAACTGACATTTTTAAAACGATAGCAATGCTGAGATTTTGCAATGAAAAAGTTCTGCATTTAAATGAGAATTATTGAATTTTTTTATTATTTAATTATGACAAATAAGGGAAAAGGATTCAGTAATGAGATGATAATATAAAAGAAAAAAAAATCTGTTCTAAATATTCCGCATCCAAATCAAATGGTTCGGTTATAAGCCACTGTACTAATATACTTGTATTGAAAACGCTATATTTGACTTTTCTTTCTCCATCTGCATATATCTAAATTTTAATAAAAAGGTTTATAATTATCACCTGAAAATAAATAATCCGCTTTCTGTAAAATTAATATCCAGATTTGAATGATAAAAGCTCATGTTTTACTCAAAGACATCGAAAAGTTGAGTCAGGTTTTAAAAGGATTATGGAGATACTGGTGTATGGTTTCATTAGATGAGAGATGAACGCAGAAATTTTTCTTTAAAAAATGGTATAAATAATTTATAAATGTGGATTTTGAAGCAATGAATTTATGGTTTCATTAATGAAATTATTTGAATGGCATTTACTCTCTCAACAAAAAAATAATTTTTAATACCATGAATAGGCATTTATAATTAAATCTTAATCTTTTCTCCGTATTACAAATTATAATTTTTCAAAGATTTTGTGAAAGCTGCTTACCCGATGCAACGATGCAAAGAATAACAATCACTTATATATATCATATATAAGTTGGATATAACGATAAACCAAAAATAAAATCAGAGAAGTGTACAGTAAGTATTGATACGAATTAAAATGTTTTTTAAGGATATATATGATTGATTTACTGCATTCACTACTATTACTGAGACGCAACCTCTTTAAACTTTCTAACATCATTTACAGATCATTACTACCTCATATGTAGGTAATAAAAGGATGTATGCGAAAACATTTTGCTTGTATGCAAGGCGAATCCTTGATGATATTGAAACTCAAACTATTTTTATTCAACTACATTTTTGATGTTTTCCATTCACCTCACCTCATACATACAAGTGCACACACACACACACACACACACACACACACACACACACACACACACACACACACACACACACACACACACACACACACACACACACACACACATGCACACACACACGCACACACACGCACGCACACACACGTCAAGTACTTAAACCTTATGTCAGCTTTACAACTGTTGAACTTCAAAATCGGAGTAAAAAACAAAAGAGCACAAAAGTCACAACTTAATAAAAGGAACTAAGTATAAAAGTAATAAGAATGGTATCAAATTATCGTTTTTTTTTATATTTCATACATTCTCTTTCATAAAAGCATTATGTATTATAAAATGATAAGTTCCTCCATATTAAAGGTAATTTTTTTTCTCATAGACGAAAGACAAATAAAGTATAGCAATCGTCAAAAATTCGTGCCAGAGATTTTGACGAACCTCCACATTTTTGCCTTCTCTGAGTTCAAAAAACACATTTTGGTATTATATCTGTCTGGCTCTGACAAATATAACTAAAAAAGGTTTTGAATTAGTTGTATGAAATTTGGTATTTATATCAAATTAGTAGATTTCTATCAAATTTTGAGCATAATCCTTTCAGAAGAAGTATTTTGCTCATGTGTCTGAATATAAGTTAACGCGATAACCTCAAACTGAAAAGAGCTAGATAGATAAAATTCGGTACACACATGTAATATCTATGTTGTAGAAATCTATCAAATTTAAAACCAAATTCAACAAGGAGTTGACTGTTTGTCTGCCTGTACTTTGAAAAACATGTAGACACAAGACTTAAATATATCAAATCTGGTATGTAATTTTGCGACTAGAAGTGTAATTCAGTGTCAAATATCAGTTTTAAATAGTTGGCAAAAACGCTCCAAGATGTTTTTTTGAAGAAAATATTTAGATTCGTATCACATAATGATTACATATAAATATTTTGCAATCTTTTCTCCATATGAACTGGTCATTTGTATAAAAAAATCATGAAATCACATAATTTAACATATTATTCGAGGCAATCTGCTATATTACAGTATTCATTTTGCAGTTTATTTATCATAACTTAAAGTTTTGAACTTACACTCAGTTTCATAATGGTGTCTGAGACGGTTCTGTATGACATTGTGAGCATGAGAACATATATAAAGAGGCTGAAATAGTTAGTTATATAAACATATTTTGTGTGTGTAAATTCACGTTTTTCAGGAAGGGCATATATATAGATAAACTTCAAAACCTAACTAACTATAAAATTTGATCCAAATCCTTAGAACCTTCTCTCAAATACACAAAATAAATACATGTATATACAAGAATTGCTCGTTTAAATTTACAATTTTTCCAAAATTTATTTGCGTTCCTGACAATATCTTATTCGGAATAGCACTCGACATTTAAAAAAAAATGTTTTGTTTCACTATATCCGATTCTAAAAAAAATGATACTCGGACCAACAAATTTCGAAGTAGATATTATGAAGCACATTGCTCGGCATTAAATGAGCATTTCCACGAAACGCAATATGTGAAAGATAACTCTAGATTATAAATAGAATGCATTTAATTTATTTCCTGTTATTCTCCCTTCTCGTTCCTTTGTTTGGAATGAGAACTGAGAAGTATATGGCTAATTATGCCATGCCGCAGTGATTCAAACATATGAGTGATCATATCCAGTGCTGAATATTTCGTGCGGTCAATGCATTCATTCACCGCTAAAGTAAACTGCGGCGGTCATGCCGTTGCCTTGAGGCAGGATCATTTCAAGACAACAAATACGCCTTACAATAGTCGAACCTTCGGATGCTTTACGCTCCGGAACCCGGGCAGTCGTATGCGTTTTATGGGATCGAAGGCAACCTGCTTCAAATGAGTATTTCGGTACAGCAGTCGTGCCAAACAAGTATGTAATTTTAACAGCGGATCGATTCTGAAATTCCCTTCCGGTTTTGAGCTCACCTATTTGCAGAATCTCTGTTGTGTGTTTCATCATTTCTGCTTAGACCAGATATCCATGATGTTTATGGGAACGTGTCAGATTTATGCGACTGGAAAGTGCATTGCTTGATTACAACATAGGTGAAGTAGTTCGTGGTAGTTATACTTAAGATCGGTTACACTCTTTCATTTTTTCCTGACTTGAAAAGTAATTGGGATATCAATATTTCTACTTAATTAAAATGCTATTACTTATGCTATTATCAATTGGTCTCTATGAGATATCATGGATTTTAAAGAATTGAATTGCATAATTCTGTTAATAGCTTTTCAGTTAATTGCAAATATATAATTCGATTTCAAGCTCATTTCTGTTGGTGGCTAGTTTTGCATGGAATTACAAGCGGCTGATAATTTTAATTAAATATTTTATATAGTATGTGTTGTCAAAGCATTCAAAATAAAATAGGTGACATTTCAGTATATCCAAAAATGAATAGAATTTTTTTCTTACTTATGGTAAATTACAGTTATTAAATTAAGCAAAGAAGGCAATTTTATTTTTTAATGTATCTTCTATAGATGCATTTAAATCTATAGAAGATACATTTTAAAGCAGTAAATGTGTCAGCATGAAATGAATATTTTCCAGAGAGACTATCTTCATGTTTACCTTTACATTTTAATCTGATTTTCTAATTGCACATTTATTATTTATTTTTTATGCTCTGAAGAATTTTCTCACATTAAGGATCCTCTTAATATGAGATTTAACGTTATTTAACTTGATATGAAAAAAAAAAAAAAAAGATTGTATGGTGTTGCCACAATAGGCATGATTTTTGAAAATAAGCCATTCTTATAATTATTTTATATGTTTTTTTATTGGTTTTTTCTAATTTATCTGAATTTTTAACACTAGAACTTTTAGTTATTATTAAGAAGACGTGTGACAGAAAATAATAATCCACAACATTCATTCAAATAAGAATTGAATTTAATAATTATCAATGAATAAAAATTTTAATTTTTCTCTGTATTATTCTTTCAAGCAAAAGAAATTACAAAAAAAAATTATATTAAAAGAATTCTTTCTTTCTTTTTTTTCTTTTCGCAACTATCGTCTAAAATAAATTTCTGGAACAGCCTCTATGGATAATCCACATAGCAGCCAATAGAGGGCCCAAATCATTAAGAAAATGCTTTTAAACAATTTTAATAACGGCAGAAAACATGATAAAAAAATTATGTAGTAGATTTTTATATGAAATAACTCATGTGTATATATTTATGCGTTAATATATTGTGGATTGCTGTCCTTACAAGTTTGTTATTTACCTTTTTTATAGAAAATATGGAACAAAAATTATATATTTGTGTATACGTGCATCTTATAGACAAAGTGGTTTGTAGCAATTTGAGATCAACGATCGAGGATAATAGAGAATTTATTTTTTAGAGAATTCGACGAAAAAGTATTTTTTTTTACATCATAATAGCTCATTTGTGCATCAAAATGCTATTTTTTCCTCTTTAAAGATCCAGTTCTTATTGCTAAATAACTCTACACCAGAAAACAGAAAAAAAAATCGAGATATCCATATATATATATATGGGGAAAAATTATTCGAATACTAAACAAAATCACAAAATCATTTCTTTCTTTTGTTGTTGAAGAAGATTTAAAATAGATATATCATAAATACAACAGAAAAATGAGCGAAATGAATTACCATGAATAATAGTAATTATATTTTACTAAGCACAGATAAAATCCTCTTAATTGTTTTTTTTAACTTCAATTCCTGATTCCTCAAACATAAAGAGCAGATAAAGGAACTAAAAAACATCCAGAAATACACTCCAACATTCAGGGAAGCACGATCTATTTTTATATGTTCCTTAAAAAATTTCTTCAAAACATTCCTCAATTTTACTGCACATAATTTTCATTTATGCATAGCAAAAACGAGGGACTGGGCATTAATACTTTATGAAACTGGGTGTTTTTATTCTCATGAAGTTGAATACCAGCGTCTCGATTTATTTCAATTTCTAAAGCTTCTTTTTTTTCCTCCTTACGTTACCACGCATATCAGAGGAACAACTAAAATGCAAGTCTAAGATTAATATTTAATGTGGAGAAGACCAAACGCTCCACTGGAGTCTACCTACAACAGGATAATACATGTCTGAATAATTATATGGAAGCCACTACCAAGTACGCTTTTAAGATCATATGGAGCTTTATGGAATAAAAAAATATAAATCCAAAGCAGCCCGATAAAACTATAAAAAAGGATAAGGTTGTATATTCACTTTGATGTTAGAGTTAAAATGGTTTATCATCTGAAAATAATCTTATGTAAGCTTGCTTCTAAGAAATTTTAAAGCAATTTCTACCACAAGGAAAGCAATTACTTTGGTTTTCTTTTTCTTTTTTTTCCCTTGAGCTCAGGTTATTTACCTAACTTTGTTGAACGCTTTTTAAATAGATTACTTAATTGGAATATTTGTAAAAAAAAAGAAATCAGGAAATGAGAGAAATGTAAAAAAAAGATAGAACCTCTAAAAGTTGGATATTTTAACATTTTCAGTTATCATGCGTATTGATCATTCATCACTTAGAAAATGTACTCTAGAAAAACGCTGCTGAAATTTATAAATAAAAAAGTAAAAATTTCAATTTGGAAAGCCAAGAGGCACTAACATTTATATAAATCATGACATTTTCTGGTATATAAGAAAAACTTAAAAATTATTTTAGAACTCTAAGCTGATATTGCTGAAATAGAATAAAAAAAGGAAAAATAGCAAAAACTGTTATAAAAACATGTTCCAATTTTATAAAATTCAATAAATAATTTTTTAAAGTTCACAAAACGAAAATTTTTTTCTTTATATAACTAACTCTCAAAAAAGTATGATTTATTAAAAATTCTCCCAAAATCAAAGCAAGATTTGAATTTGCCAACATTCGTGCAGTAAGTGTTGTCAACCATATTAAAATAACTGACATCTGATAGTTTGGGGTTAGTAAAAATGTAGCGTCAGACAATAGAACAATGTGTTTTCATTGTTGAACAATATTTCAATAATAAGTGAAGTTCAATGACCACAGTTCAAAAATTTGAGAACTATAACCCCCTCCCCTCTCGTATTATTTAGCATCATTGGATTTCTTTTTATGGGGTTATTTAAAGTCAAAGGTCTATACCAATAAATGCAGTGAAAGGGGAAATTCATCGCTGCATCAACAAAATTCAGCTACATTTATACAAAATAGTAATGGAAAATTTCGATAAAGGAGTGCGAAAGTTTCAGCAAAGCCGTGGGGGCCATTTGCTTACGTGTTATTCCATACGTAATCTTATTCTGTGTTCTTTAATAAAAATATAACAATTTAAAAGAGAAAAAACTGAGTTTTTTAGTTCATCAAATCTTGTTTTATAATTTATATAGTGTAACGTTCCATTTTTACTAATCCTAAACTATCAGTTGTCAAATGCGCTTTTAAATAGGGTTGCCAACACTTTATTGCATGAATGGCGGTAAATTCAAATCGTGCTTTTATTTTGGGATACCCTTTAGTTTGGGGATTATCTTACTCATTTAGAGCTTTTCCGTTTTCTATCTAAATTTAACGACCTGTAATGCGTAAATAATCCGTGCCAGTTACTCGAATAAACGTTTAACGGGATTGTTAAAGAAAAATCTCCTGTCTAGATTACATTTCTGGAAAACTGAGACGATGTTACCAAGCATGTGTTAATTCGTTCTGATAAAAGTAAGTTATACTGAAATAGCATAGAGGTATCAAATAGATGTACAAAAACAAATTTTTAAATTAAGAGCTTAAAGGGATGGTTTGAAAATTCTGAAATATTTGCGAATAAAATGATTTTGAAAATCTCCTTTCATAAAAATAAGTTATTATTCACTTTGAATGAATATATGAAAAAAAATCAATTTTTATTTTGAGTATTAGATGTTATATTTTGTGGCAGTGATTGCCTTTGGCATTTAGAAAATATTATATCAATAACTTTAAAGCCTTTTTAAGCTAGAACTTATTGGTAACTCTAAGCTGATATCTATATATAAGTGTAAAGAGACACAAAAAATATTGAACATATATTTATTTTTCTTGGTACTCACATTGTTCGAAAAACATATTTTACGCCATTTCAGCTTAGGGTAATGACAGAAATGTTATAAAAATCGTCTAAAACCGCTACGAGGACTCTTATTCAAGAGAATAAATAAAAATAACTTTCCGTATGAATAATCTTCACATATCACATTAAAAGTTCAAAATTCCTTGACTGCAGTCACCTATGAGGTGATCATCAGAAGAAGAGGCAGACATATTTAGAATTAAGCAATGATGATGTTCTTCCAAGACAGAGAAAATATTTATGAATTCCAATGGCATCTAAACTTTATCACTTGTACCTACGTTGAATGGCAAAATGGTTTGTTTCCCAAAGGATCATTTATGTGTTTTTGAGTTTTAAAGCTTTATTTCAATCTTCATGCATGGATTAAAACTTTATTCTGACACGGTAAAAGCATAGTCAACAGGATATTTAGCAACAAAGCTCATTTGACAGATCGGGCATTTAAATGATATTTTTAATCAATTGAGTTATACAATAGTTTTCATATAATGTATATTTCAAGTTTTTGTTAATTAAATTCATATTAAATTGGCTTAGTTTTTGATAATTAGAATTACAAAAGAATAATTATAAAATTAGATTCCTTTTTTAATAAAATTTAATATATATGCGATTATGAACACTCATAATTTCCTTTAAGATAATTAATTTATATATTAGTTTGAAATTGAGATACATGAATTTTATAAATATTTCACAACCATATATGGAAACAGTATAAAATTGACCGTTATAATAGTTAATTGGTTATATACATACATAAGCTAGTTGCCTTTAAAACTTAGCGGGTTCATTAAGAATATTGACTATGCTTAATTTTAATTGAATTTCTTAAGAAAAACTTGATTATTTCGATTTTTCATAAAATTATTTATGAATATAAAAATATGAGGGATGAAAGTCATGCTAGTTTAATAGGCTTACACCTATAATCTCAAGAAACCATTCTTATGAAGTCATGTCCCATGACATCAGAATATTATTAAACACTCAATGTTAAGCTTATCTATCTTCTAATATAACTGTAAAATCATTATCTTATTCCGTATCTAAATTATGCAGGTATTAACCTTTTTGCTTTCGAGAGGGGACTCATGATCACCATTCAAGACAGTTAATTATTTTGATGTTTCATTTATTTATTTTTCAGTTTTGATTGTTAAAAATACCAACAGAAATGTAACAAAAAATGTAAATTAACTCTTTAGGGAAACTTAACTTGAAATAATTATTTATGTATTTATTATTCGGAACAATAAACATACACTTGTAGTAGGTGAATAATTTTGCATCTAATTATCTTTCCGAGAGAAAAGGGTTAAAATTAAATCCTCCTTCCTTACTTCAACCAAAGGAAGAAAGTCACGCAATTGAATATTTGATGAAAGAACGAAGAAGTTTTAATTCCATTTCATTAATGAAATACTTTGTTGGAAATTAAACAAAAAAGTATGTTCAAAGAAATGGCGAAATTTATGATAAACTTACAAAATGAGATTGATGTCATTAAAAAAATATTATTTAAATTTTGAAATGTTGTAAGTGAAAAACAGTTGAAATCAATAATATATTCTGAAATTACATATAATATGAGAATCTATATCCAAAGAACCTCTAGCAAAAACAGCATCATATTAAATGGCCATTTCTGGAATAAAAAGTACAATATTTTAAATCTATTTCTTTATGTCCCTATGTGGGAAAAGAACAAAATTGGAATATTTTGAACAGATGTTGATTTCGGAGTTTATGAAACAAAATTTTTATATTTATATATTGTATCACTCCCAAACAGACTTAAATACTATGAAATGAAATTTATCTTACGTTATAGGAAATTTTTCTTTACAGGGCATATTCTTGATTTGAAATTTAAAAAAAAGCATGACACGATAAACAAGGAATGCTCTTATTTCTCTCAGCATATTTTCAGGTTTATTATACAATAATTACTCTAAAAATCAAATATTTATTCTTTGAATGGAATAAAAACTGCAATTCTTTCCCATTACAAATGAACAAATTAAAGTATGACTGAAAATTTTTTAAAAATCTTCAACTATATTTAACTGCTCTCAAATTGTGAAAGTAAGCAAGGATTGCAGAATATATTATTGTCGCAGAGTTTTATTCTTAAAACATATTTTAATTCATGAGTTTTCAATATTCCTAAGAAAAATCATTTTTTTCCCCTTAGAGGTATCTTAGAGAATCAGTTTCATAAATAAAAAAATTAATAGTTTTCTCCTTCACATAGCTCAATTCTAACATGCAGTAGACCGTAATTTTTCAAATTATGATGAAGTGAAGGTCAACACGAAAGCAGTTATTTTGTACTTCAAAAGAGAAGCAACTGAAATTGATATCACGTTTTTAATTGCTTTAATTTAATTTTTCTTATATGTTTGCAGATGTGTATTAATTACTTAATATGGTACAGTGTTTTTTTAAGTTTCTTTCACAAAAAGTGTTAACTATGCTAAATAATTTTAAACCAACTAGAATTTTGTTTTCTTTTTATTTCCTTTTTTTTTTACCGTTGAAAGCATTTTCTGGAATTTCATTTTTTAATCAATGTTATAAATTTTAGATTGTATTTAATATATGCTTCTGTTATGAACATATTACATTGAATATATTTTCTACATTAATGGCAAAGAAATCTTAAAATCAAAAATACCATTAGCAAGTAGTTAAATTAAATTAAAAATGTTATTATTAAGAAGATCTGATTTCAACGATCATGTTGGTAATCCTATGTTCTTAAATATTTTATTGCGATTTCAAGTAATTTGATTAAAAATAAAGTAAATTTAAGTAAAATATCTTTAAAAAAAATAAAATTGCATTGGATTATGTTTACTGCAAATTATTTTAACTTAAAAACATATGACAATTTATGAAATTATTTAACTGTTTTACTAAATACCATCATATATTCAATATGAGCGCAGCAAATTCAATTCATTTTACTGACATAAATAATATCCTGATATATAAGACATATCCTACATACCCAGTTTGATATTTCAGACACTACTAACATATTTTTCCAGGAAACGGCAATTTTATTAATCTTATCGGATTAAATAAAATTACAAATTAATTATTGTTGTAAGTTATGTTTCATTAAATTAAAAAGATTTTTTTTTATTTTTCATTTTAAGGCTAACTGATCTATGATATCAGATTCGAAAATATGCCCACAATATCCATTTAAAAATATTATCATTTTTCCATTACTCAGCAATCCTCTTTCTCCATATTTTCCGGCTAGATGCAGATAAATTTATTTAAAGCGTTTTCTAGGCTTTGACTGACCGAATAATGAACGACAAGCGAAGCAACATACCCAACATACAAAATCTTTTTGCAATAATTTACCAGATAAAATAAGATTTAAAATTGCTGATTAATGCTGAATATATTTCATTAAATGTAAAATAAATTTTCATTTTTCATTTTAAGACTCCCTGATTTATAATATCAAATTCGAAAACAAGCCAGCTATATCAATCTAAAAGTATTATCATCCCTCCATTATTCAAAGATCCTTTTTCCCTATATTTCCACGCTAGATGCAAATAAATCTATTTGAAACGTTTCCCCGGCTTTGAATCGCTGAATAATGAACAACAAGCACAGCAACATACAAAAAGAAAACAATAATTTCAGCAAACATTTTTGACTCATGCCACCGCTTCCCTGAAGTAACATCAAAAGTGGTTTTAGTGGAAGCATAACGTGATTCGCGACTTCTAGGGGAGGGAAGGAGGGTTACAGGGAAGTAAAAAAAATATTTCTTAAAATATGGAGTAAGGGGGAAAGGGTACGTACACCACTACTTATATTCCAGGGAAGAATTTCTCTGTAGAATATCCCTAAACTACGGTCGGCATGAAATATTAACTATTCTGTGCACCGCATCCCTTTTTTTTCCGTGAGCTGATCATTTCAGACGCGAGGTTCCGTAACAGCATACTTCCCGCAAATGCAATTACATCTCTTGTATACGATAGAGATACCCGAGGAGGATAAAAAAGAAACACCAAGAAAGAGGGTCGAGGAGGAAAAAAAGTCGTTCGCCAACCCTCCATCACTTGCTTTCTGCCACTAGCATAGATTCGAAGGTCCCAGATGACTTAGTGGTTCTGTGAAGATGCGCCATGGTGATGATCTACATTTATACACAAATGAATATGTGTGTCCGTTACACATAGGTTGTTTCCCCAGTTAGAGCTTTTGTATAGATGTGTAGAGATTTATGAGCAAAAATATGCTATGTGAGTTATATCAGGCAGAATGAGAAAATAGAAGCGATGAGTTCTTTTATAGATGCTGAGTATTTGTTTGCTCTAAAAATAGAAGGCAATACATTGTTCTATAAGTTTTTTTTTTTCAAACAAAGTGATATTTCTCACAAAATGCATTGATTTGTCTATTATTTCTCATTATGTTTGCCACAAAAGATGTCATAGAGAGAAAGGTATCCAAATGACAAAGAAATAGCGATATACAATAACAAATAAGTGAGGTTTATATATATATATATATATACGACGTTAAAATTGTTCGCGGTATACGTATCACGTATTGCACTCTGAAATTAGTCTTGAACAGAGGAAACTTGTCTTTTACCCAATGAAATAAATAAAGTTTGCATTTTTTATATATATTTTTGATAGGAATCGGAAGTGTGACTGACTTATAAAAATCTTAATCATTTTATTATTCTAGAGAAAAATTCATTTTTGATAGATAAACCTACTGTAATAATTGAATAAAAAACATGGGGAAATGAATATTTTCAAAAAAAAAACTTCTTATATTTTTAATATGAACTAATTGAATCCCTATGTGTATAATAACTCCTATATCTAATCTGAATCCCTATGTTTCTTAATGAATTATTAAAAACAAAAGTAAATGATATTAATAAGTAAATAAATTTTATTTTATCCGCTATCTAATGGACAATTAATAAAATTCAGCTGTGAATAAAATTGTGTGATTCATTAAAATTGTTCATTAAAAATATTTTAAAATTTTAATTGCAAGTATTGATCCTCAGCATGTAACACATTTGTTTACAATACATAACATTTTTGTTTACAATAAGAAATCATTTAGAGAATACGATATCTCCACCACCAAAATTCAAGATTCATTGAGAGAAATAATTCCCATATGCAAAGAATTTAAACCAGATTTTATACAAAACCAGAGAATTTAAAATTTTAATCTTTATTTGCCGTTATATTTTCTTTGAACTTAACGTTAAAAGATGTGTAACAATACAAAATTTAATGTATTTAAGTTTCTGAATTACCCATTTATATTCCGAAATATGAAAAGATCACTGATTATATTTTAATATGTCTTCAATAACTGATAATTTTCATCATATCAGAAGCTATAATCCGAATTGCAATCCAGGTAATTAATTTTTCACGCTGTAATGTATTGCTACTTTCATTAAAGAAAAGGTTCATATAAAAAGAACAGCATTTAGGAACTTGCATGATGATGCATGCAAATTCATACATTTATTTATAAAAAAATATAATTTATTTTTAATCACGATGTAAAAAAATAATAAAGAAAAATATTTTTAAAGTTATCACTATAATGTCTTATTCACACGATATTAAACTCATACGCCAAGTTTCCAAATGTTAAACATTTTTATACAATTAGTCTCTCTTTCAATTAAATACTCTGTATCAATTATTCTGTAAAACAGATGCAAAGAAATAGGGCTACATATATATATATATATATATATATTTGCAGGGAAACAATGAATGTCGGATTCTATTTTTAATAATGCAAATTAATTATTTTTTGCATAATGTATCTCATCTTGTATCTCATGTATAGTTTATACTTTCAGCAACATAAAGTAAATGGAAAATATTTTACGATATTTTTCACTATTCATTGTGTTACACAATATTAAATTACCTTAATTAACTTGAATTCAATGACTTTTATATTGCGAAAGTATAAATTATAAAAATATTATAATCTATCTTGATCATAAAGTTTTTGAGGATGAATGCATTTGAAAAAAAAAATATTTAAAAAAAGAAAATAAATAATAACCAAATCCTCCAAACTTCAGTTGCAAAAATGGTGAATTAAATAGTTTATTATTTTGCCGCATTGAAAAGCGACAGTCGACTCTCCATGGCCGAATGATCAGAGCACTGATCTCATAATCAAGAGATTGTAAGTTCGATTCCCGCTAGAGATAATACGATTAACAGTTTGTGCAAATATTTAATTCCTTGATTTTGTGTTTTCCTTTATTTCATGTTCCAGAAGATTCTGGACCTTTCTTTAGTTTACCAGATAAGTGTTCTGGACTTTTCTCACTGTCTCCAGAAAAGTATTCTGGAACTTCCCCTGCTAGTATAAAAGCAGAATATATGTCAGTCACTGCGTTCTGAGTTCAGAGTTCAGTTAATAAATTAATTTATCTCTACTTCTTGTGTGTGTCATTCAGTTCCACACTAAAGTACCTACGTGACAATTTAATGACATTTTGTTTCCTTTATCTTAATGCAAACAAGCAAACAGAAATTTATCACAAAATGTTAACAAATTCTTTCTTAATAATTTTTAGTTTGCATTACATTTAAGACAGAATAATATTTCCTAAACTGCAAGTTTGAAATGTTTTTATTATTTGCTTTCTTTTATATATATATATAAAAAAACGGCCACGAAAGAAATAATACAGTGGAAATTTATATCTGAAAATAAGTGAAAGCCAAATCTTACTTCAAGTATTCAATATTTCTATTTTTTTAACATTACATACGCCTATTCCTTACACGATAGAATGATATGGATTGGATGGTTTATTTTTCAGACTTTTCAGTTGCAGAATACAAATTGATAACTGAAAAATAAATAAAAAGTTATCTTTTAATATTGAATTATTTGTACTATTTCTAATGGTCACCAAAAATAGATTTCGTTCCATATATATAATAAATTTTAAAAATAATTATTATCAACTTCCCTCGTGAAATCTTGAAAAAGCGGCATGCACAAAACAATCCCGGAAACTTTCTACATGGAAATAAATGAACATCAAGTTTCATTTGTAACAGTGCGAAACCTAACATTCCATTTTTTTATCGACGTTATGTTCCTCCTATCCTTACTCGAAAGAATAATAACAGGAAATTCTTGGGGTTTTCTCCACACATTTCAGTTTCTGAATGACCCATCTACGTTTATAAAAAAAAATGGAAACCTCCCGTCTCAGGCCGTGGCCTCCTGCGCCATTTGATGGCTCTCACACGTCCCGCAATCTGAGGCCCTGCTTGCTTTTATCTTCCCACATTCTCCTTTTTGCAGTTTTCTAAGTATTCGAGGCCTGGGCTTCTCTAAGGCATAGCAGGCATGTTGTTTGAGGATAACCATTTGCCCCTAGGGAAACTACGCGTCTATATCGCTTTCTTCTACATATATATTTTTCAGCCCCACGCACGCAGAGAAGATAGAAGAGTAACACAAATAATAGTGTGTTACAGCTGGGATAGGAGGTAGGAAAAAAAATAAGGGTGTGTACGTTGCTGCAAAGGGGCGTCATAAAGATATTTTATAATAGCCTGGATTTTGTTTTGTTTTCGAGCAGAATATAAAAGACGATTTGTTAAGCGGATGAAATTGTATATTTCAAAGCAGGCGAGCACTGTTAAAACTATGTTTCTGTTTCATTACTTGTGCAGGCTGAAACGCGATACACAGTGAAGAAATGGATCCCATTCAGATACATGATTTCTGAAGAGAGATATCGTTAGCGATAGTGAACGAACTTCTAATACTACGCATCGTTTTTACTTGGTTCTTTTGTTTATCATTATATTTTATTGCTCTAACCAATTTTCCTAACCATCTTAAAGATGTTTCTTTTTAAGTGGGGAAGGATTTTACTTCGTTTTTATACATAATATCAGATAGATTTTAAAGAGCAAAATAAGTAAATAAAAGTACGGAGAGGCCTTCTATCAGATTTTATTGTTTGTATTAATGTAAATAAAAGAAGATGCCACTTTGTTGTTTAAAATATATCACTATGTATATTTGGGAAATATTTAGGTATTAATTATAAAATAATATATTTATTAAAAAAAAGAAATCTGTCAAAAGAAATAAATTTTAAAAATAATGAAATTCATATATTTTTTTTTAATATTATTCCATTAGTAACGTGATATATTAGAAGCATTTATCATTTTTTTCGTGTATTTAAAGACAATATGGCAAAAGTTTTATTTATTTAACCAATACATTTGATTTTATTTTTTTAAATATTTAGTATCTTTATTAACTGTGTTTCTATAACAGCATGTATTTGTTATAAAAAGATAAATTCTTGCAATCAAATATTGTTTTGCCATTAAAAAAAATACAAAATATGTTTTATAAATCATTCGTAAAAGACCACAACACCCCATAATTCAGTAGCTCTAAAAATATTCTAAAAAAGAATAATAAGTAGTTAAAGAAATGTCCACTTCATTTAACCGAACGTTCTGAATGCACCTGAACTCATAAGAATAGGGACAAGAAGTGGCCTGTCTTAAAACGCATTCTGAAATCAGAATATGAGCGCATTTATGCAACATTTTATTGCCAAATGTGGTGCGAAGATGAAAATAATCATGTTATAAAAGGTAAAACACCTCAAAAGGTTTACCAACATCCAGAAAACCGCATTTTATTAACTCCAGAAATATCACTCTACCAAATTGGACGGTAAAGTGGTTTTTTAGTTCTGAAATTGTCAAGATGATTGTTGACTTCCTCATTTAAGATTTTTCAATTGTTTTTATCAGTTGCCTTATTTTTTTACTCTTTACCTTTTTAAAAACTTTAGATTTCATTTCGGGAAGCATAATGAATTGTGTGATGTGATAGATAAAATTTTCCTTTGTTTATAACAAAAAGAAGGTTTTTTTTTAAAATTTATCAATTTATATATCATTTTGAAAAATATATAAATATACTAATATATTCATATAAAAATGAAAAAGATTGATGTTCTTCATGATATAATTTACATATCATAAATATTTTCTAAATATTTTTCTTCCAGCTCTTTTCATTTAAAAATTAATTTCCTATGTCTGAAAATATTTAAATTTTAAAATTTATGATTTATTTTGCTTTACTAATCTATTACTCCATTAATAAACAGTTTTTGGAAAACAAATCATGAAAAAATGTGGACTGCAAAAAATATTCCTTTTAATTATATTAGCAAGTAGAAAGTTATCGAACATTTTTCGAACTTAGCCTGCCAGCAGTTTTTTAACAATTTAATTTATCAACACTATTTTTTTTCAAAATTTAATGGCAAAAAAGATTAAAAAAAAGAAATATTGAAATCGTGTTTATGTCTAAAGCTGGTTATATTTCTTTAGCCACGCACTAAAGATCTTAAATATCCACTTCCAATCTGAATGCCCAAAACATTAAAACCGAGAATTTATTCAAATAATCTAACATATGATAAGTAGACCCATTTCATTATACATTGCGTGCATTCTTTATAAAATCTTATGCAGAGTTTTATTAATACAGATTGTAAAAGATTTATGAATTTTACATGGAAAGCCCTCCTGTAGGAGAAAAGATCCCGTTAACCCAAGGGAAACTGGAATAGGTGCACTACCTCGACTTTTATTGCTTTGTCAACAACATGCATTATTCCCCAATGCTTCTTTCAAGTGGTGCAATCCACCGTGCTTCGAGAGCATAAATTACATCCGACGTGTTTATGCGGGGTAATAAAACTAATTAACACAAATTGCGTGAGCGTAAAACAGACAGTTATTCATTTTGGAACCATATGTATCTTTAAACATTATAAACCATTCTGTGAAGTCCCTTCAGAATTTCTACCAAAAGTGGAAGCTGGTTACTTTTTATAGCTTCAGACTAAAATAAATCATATAATGAATAAGTATAATAACGATTTAAAAGTTATTACTATCTATCTTGATTTTGCAACGGATAAAAATAAATTTGTATTTGTTAAAACAATGCAGTTTATTGTATCCGTTTTATTCTTTTTTTCAACCAATTCCCATAACAAAATGATAGTTTTCTTGGAATATACTGTGTGCTGAAAGAATTACTCGGCGTTGTTTATTTCATATTATCAATGTATTGTTTCGGATCCAAATAATAAGGAAAATGATTTATTGAAAAGAGCAAGAACATCAAAATAGTACCAATAACTCATTAACATGTCGATGATAAAATATTTGCGAAAACTTCGTTTGCAACTAAAGCAAAAATCAAGTGGGCATAATTTTACTAACTGTAAAATTATGCATTGCAAAAGCAACATAAATTTAAACTAAATGGCTACAGCAAAATTGCTGCTGTTATTGGTAAATGTATGTCCTATTTATATATCTTATTTTTTACTACTTAAAATATTATCTTATACAACTAAAAATAACAACGCTGGTATCAGCTACCCGATAAATGTCTTGCTTGCGGTTAGTTGTACAATTTGCATAGAAAACAGGTAACACTTTCAGGTGCTTCATTTCATTAAGTTGTTTGTTAAATTCTGAATCTTTTATTTGATAAGTTGCACAAAATAAAAATTTTACCAATATAGTTTGAAGACAATTATATATAGAAGTCAAAATGGCTCATTGCGGCAATTAATGAAACTTTTTTCACGGATATTGAACGCACACTTGTTTTTAATCTTCAATTCATTTATGCTGCTTTTCTAATTTTCATAACAGGATTTTCAGGAGCCCAATTTCATCTCAGATTCGCATGAAATCTTATAATTTATTATCATAAACATCTAATTGGAGAATTCTTCGAACTATTGGTTTGACATCTTTGAACAATTTTTATGTAACGAGTCTTCTTCCCAAATAAGGCTTCTTGAAAAATGTCAGCTTAAATTTTATTAATAAGTCCTTGTAGCCCCAGAACATGAAATTATAAACATAAGCACTTACAGAAAGATTAAAAAATGTTCTTTTGTAATTATTAAATCCTATGTTTGAAATAAACACATAAAACTATTCCTCTTAGGAAGTTTATACTTCACAATGGTTTTTGAATTCCAAATGAACCATCAGTTTAGAGTTTTCATGGTCAGAAAAACATAATTCCGAAAAGGAGTTTCGGACACACACACGCAAAAATGAAACTTGAAGATTCGTCCAAATATTAAATTCGAATTTTTTGACGATAAGGGTTTTTTTTATCACTCACTGTACGCGAAAAAGCTAAAAGGTAGATATATGTAAATTGCAAAGAAACAAAGCGTACGAACTTAATGCTAGTTTTTCGGAAAAAAAAATAGATAAATTGTAAAAAAAACGAGTTTTTTTTTTTTTTTTTCAAACCGTAAAATTTATTTCTCATTCATTAAATAGTAAAATAATGAGTGAAAGATAAAAGGAATGAATTCCATGATGAAGAACGAATTATAATGTTGATTTTTTGTTTTAAGCGATTAAAGTCATTTTTGTCCTGGTCCCATGTTTCTGGTCTAAGGTACAGCACCTCGTTGTCAACTGTACAACACTATGTTCTACCACTGACCACCTTGTTGATCGTTTTATGAAGAATAATTAAAAATGCTAATATTAAAATTTTTGGCATTTAAAAATTTGTAATAAAAACAAAATTAAGAATCGCGAAATAATCATTCATGCCAGAATATTAAAATTATAATCAAAGCCAATAAAAAATAAATATTAAAAATCGGTATAACATTTTCTTCTATATACGTATTTCATACCTTTAACAAACAACTTAAAACCCTTATATCGAATCATTCATATTAACTAATAGTAAAATCATGGCGAATGTTTGCAGTTCTTTAGAAAGACTTCAATAAAGAATTTAAAAAAAAAGATGTTTTAGAATAATAATTTCTGTCAGTAGCCTTTTATTTGAGATAAAAATTATCGACTTCTATTTTTAAATTTATTCTTTCACAATAATGCACATAAACACGCTATAGATCGAAGGATAAGTTTTTGCACTCTCAGAACAAAAATCTTAGGATTTAATAATTCAGAAATGTTTTAAAATGCAAATAATCAACCTTATTAATCTGAAAGGGGAAATCCATCAATCATTAATTCTGCATGGAAGGAATATTTCAAACGAATATCCAATAAAAGGTGTATATAGTTTCAGATATTTCTAAAGTGAAATGGCTGGTAACTAGAGAAAATCTGCCAGCGAAGGAATCCAGTGCAAAGTTTTTAAATGCATCTATAGCAAAAATAAATAAAATAAAAAACCTGCTTAAAAAATAAAAGAAGCATAATGTCCATCATCATTTTTCGATGCATTGCTTCAATTCAGAACAATTTATAGAAAGCTTTTCTTTTAACAGCATATAAAGAGAATATATTGTGACTTTTCGTGGAACAGGGGCTTACCAAAATAATTATAATATAAATAGATCTATTTAATATTAAATATGAAGAGAAAAAAAATGTAGAAATTTGGTTTGTCAATGTAAAGAATGTTTCCGTATGGCTGGATGATTGATTCAGTGTTTTTCTCCAATGCAGAATTAAAAATAAGAGGAATATAAAAATGTTAAAATCAATTCAAAATACATTCAAGAAAAAACTGATGTTATACATTTAAGGAAGAAATTCCATTTCCATATCCCATGACACTTTCAAAGAGAAAATATCATTAGGACAAGGCTATAAGTCATATTTCAAAAAGAACCACTGCATTGTACGAAAAAAAATGATTAATCCATGCATTACATGTATATTTGTTCAATATATTCCTGAAAAGTATCTTTAATTTTTCACTCACAACTATTACACCTTTAGCATTTTTTCGTAGAGCACACCCATCATGGTTGATGGATTCTAGAAAATAGTAGAAAATGAATGGAACTCAGATATTTCTGGGCAGATATCTTTAAATCAAACAAAATTTTATATTAACATTTTTTTATAAAATTATTTTTTTAATTATATTTCAAACTAATAGATATATTTCATCATATTTTGATTCAACATCAGTAATAAATAATGTAATGAAATTCTTAAAATGAAATATATGGTTAATGGTCAGATATCATAGGCAATAATGTTTCTTTATAAAATCGCATTTGTATTTAAATTTTATTTGCATTCAACGTTTAATTAAGAGTTCAATTACTTTGGCAAAGAATTAAACGTTACTTTTACTGGTACTATTTACAAATAAAGTTGCAACAATGTAATATGAAATTTTATCTGAAAGAAGTAAAAAGTGACTCTCTATGTTGATGCAATGTTATTTAGTTGCTTGAAATGTTATTTATGTTGTACTTTCAAGCAAGCCTATTTTTTTTTTATTTTTTTTTGTTTTTTATGTTCGGTTTTTATATTATTATATAATTGTATTTAAATTATCCTCTTATTGTTTTAAAAACTATTTTTGACGTTCTCACAATTATCCTCAGCATTTCATTTTTCTTTTACTTGATGGCGAATTAATATCTAATTAGGAAAGCTCAAACCTGATTAAATGGGTTTATGGAAAATTTTGCTCTGTAAATTAAAAGAAAACCGAAGTACGATTTTATAACATAACATTATGAATCTAACGTACCAACGTACAAATTTTATAACACAGATGATCAGTCCAATCTCCTGATACTGATCAGTATTCCTTAAATTTTTATTTTAAATTATTAAGTGGAGATACCAATTTGAGATACCTTCAACTTCACCCCAATAAATGGAAAAATTAATGTAATAATTAAAATATAATATAATTAAAAATGAAATAATTTTATCTTATAATCTAGATAATAACATAAAATTATAACAATTTTTCATAAAATAATATCATTTATGTTCATTATGTTTGAATGATATCGAGATAAGCAACGAATTTATGTAATTAATATGATTTGATATCCAATATGATCGGTTTATATTACATTTATTTTCTTTAACATTCAATTACAATAAACATATAACTACAGAATAAGTAGAAACTCCAAGTCTTTCTTGATTTTTTTTCTTAAAATGCTTATAACCAATTTACCCTAGAACATGTTCTGAGAAGAGTTTTAATTTAGATCGCAACAAGTACATATTCATAACTTCGATCAATGACTTCCATCTGCTTCTCCGCACCATTTTCCATTATTCAAGAGTTTTAAACACCTGTTTCTATTTCATATTAAACTCACTTATATTTCCAAACACGTAGCTTACTGAATTTTAACTGCATATCTAAAGGGGAATTTGGGAGATCTGTGAAGAGCTTGATTAACTCTCAGTAATTGCCAAGCTTTAAGTAGGGAGTTATTTTAATGTATGGACTTTTCCTCGTCTCTTATGGTGGATTTAATAATACGTTTTCGTTGTTTTAATGATGCCGTATTATCCTAAGCCTGTCGAAAGAATCGCCTTACTTCACTGAAATGATAATTCTGCACTC